>NC_088360.1:102557087-102577087 GCF_034508935.2 Berghia stephanieae
TACGGTCCTTGGGAAATGAAGACCGCAAGGACCGGTCCTAAGACCGGTCCTTTTCGACATTGAACATTCCTGAGAGACTGTTGGAAATTCGAACCGGTTTGACCTTTGAGACCGTGGGATCGTTCATTCTTGAACCGTTAAAGACCGCTACACGATGAAAACCGTGGTCTACAGGAGTAAAACACACGGAGTAGTCACACTCATTTCAAATTGTAACATAATTAGAGAAGAGGGGTGATGCCTTCTTTATTTGCTCACCGTACTTCATTGTTACTTCGATAATTTAATAAAATTTGAAATTTATCCCATTAACGGAGATAATGGCATCGCCCAAGGCGTTGATCGAGTTGTTCGTGGCGTTGATACACACACGCAACTCCTACCCCCCCTCCCCCCCCCCCCCACACACACACACATTAGAGGGCAGCGAGCATTGAAGAGTAAGAGAGTGAAGTTATAATAAGAGGGGGTGGATGAGGTAATAAGAGGGGTCGATGGTGACTTTTCGCCAGATCTAACAAACTCAGCTACCCATTCATTGCTGAGTAGACAGGGAATCAGAAAAAACTCGACTGCACCCGGGATCGATCTCTGGCCCTTTGCGTATAAAGTAGTGCCGCGCTGAGGACCGGTCCTTGGACCGGTCCCACGGTCTTTTAGCTGTGAACCGGCGATCGGTCCCATAGTGAAGACCGGCGGCGGTCCTCACTTCTTATCACCTTTCAACTAGTGCCGCGCTGAAGACCGGTCTGATCACCTTCGGTCTCGCGCCATAGCCTACTACTTCCCCAGCGATTCGTTGCCTTCGGTTGCCTATTCTCCACCAATCACCACCCATCCCACTTAATTAATCGCACCCACCCCCCTTTGCCATACACTAAACGACACAGACGACCATACAGGCAGACGATCACCAACCTCCACTCCGCAAACCGCCCTTTCGTGTGTGAGATGGGGGGAACAGGAGGCGCACGCCTTGGACGATTCCATTATACGGGGTAAATTTCAAAATTTACTACACCATAATGATCGCAATGACAATGATCTATGGTGAAGGCATGACCCCTCTTCTCTAATGGGTTATTGTTTGAAATGTATGTGACTACTAAAGATGTGTGTTTTGTGTGTGTGTGTGTGTGTGTGTGTGTGTGTGTGTGTGTGTCGAACCTAGCAAGTAGCAAATCCGATTTTTTGTTTTCTTTTGTTCATCTCTTGTCACCACTCCTTTCTATCGCAGTGTTGTCATTTAAAATAATACAATAATATTAAAATTTTGTTTGGTGTTTTTACTAATCAAATAATATGAGTTTCATTAGTTTCTTCCTTCCAAAAAACCCAGTTATAACGTCTGAATTTTAAAAAAGTCCAATAGAATATTTGGGGACCCCGATAGCTCAGTTGATAGAGCACTCTCTTTATACGCAAAAGGCCAGAGATTGATCCCGGGTGCAGTCGAGTTTTTTCTGATTCCCTGTCTACTCAGCAATGAATGGGTAGCTGAGTTTGTTAGATCTGGCGAAAAGTCACCATCGACCCCTCTTATTACCTCATCCACCCCCTCTTATTATAACTTCACTCTCTTACTCTTCAATGCTCGCTGCCCTCTAATGTGTGTGTGTGTGTGGGGGGGGGGGGAAGGGGGGGGGGGGTAGGAGTTGCGTGTGTGTATCAACGCCACGAACAACTCGATCAACGCCTTGGGCGATGCCATTATCTCCGTTAATGGGGATAAATTTCAAATTTTATTAAATTATCGAAGTAACAATGAAGTACGGTGAGCAAATAAAGAAGGCATCACCCCTCTTCTCTAATTATGTTACAATTTGAAATGAGTGTGACTACTCCGTGTGTTTTACTCCTGTAGACCACGGTTTTCATCGTGTAGCTGTCTTTAACGGTTCAAGAATGAACGATCCCACGGTCTCAAAGGTCAAACCGGTTCGAATTTCCAACAGTCTCTCAGGAATGTTCAATGTCGAAAAGGACCGGTCTTAGGACCGGTCCTTGCGGTCTTCATTTCCCAAGGACCGTAGGACCGTGGTCCTTAAGCTTGCCAAGGACCGCCCCGCACTAGTATAAAGAGAGTGCTCTATCAACTGAGCTATCGGGGTCCCCAAATATTCTATTGGACTTTTTTAAAATTCAGACGTTATAACTGGGTTTTTTGGAAGGAAGAAACTAATGAAACTCATATTATTTGATTAGTAAAAACACCAAACGAAATATTAATATTATTGTATTATTTTAAATGAAAACACTGCGATAGAAAGGAGTGGTGACAAGAGATGGACAAAAAAAAAAACAAAAAATCGGATTTGCTACTTGCTAGGTTCGACACACACACACACAACACACACACACACCCCACACACAAACACACACATCTTTAGTAGTCACATACATTTCAAACAATAACCCATTAGAGAAGAGGGGTCATGCCTTCACCATAGATCATTGTCATTGCGATCATTATGGTGTAGTAAATTTTGAAATTTACCCCGTATAATGGAATCGTCCAAGGCGTGCGCCTCCTGTTCCCCCATCTCACACACGAAAGGGCGGTTTGCGGAGTGGAGGTTGGTGATCGTCTGCCTGTATGGTCGTCTGTGTCGTTTAGTGTATGGCAAAGGGGGGTGGGTGCGATTAATTAAGTGGGATGGGTGGTGATTGGTGGAGGATAGGCAACCGAAGCAACGAATCGCTGGGGAAGTAGTAGGCTATGGCGCGAGGCCGAAGGTGATCAGACCGGTCTTCAGCGCGGCACTAGTTGAAAGGTGATAAGAAGTGAGGACCGCCGCCGGTCTTCACTATGGGACCGATCCCCGGTTCACAGCTAAAAGACCGTGGGACCGGTCCAAGGACCGGTCCTCAGCGCGGCACTAGTACATTCCCCGAATCGTCACACCAACCGAACCTTACCTTACCGGGGTTCCTTCTCATAGAGGTTGGATGCATAGTCTTCCACAATTTTCTGTCTAGCGATATCTCCGACCAGTCCATCATCAAACTCCCAGTCATTTCTTTTATATTTCCCAACCAGCTCTTTCGTTGTCTTCCTCCCCCTCTTTTCCCATTAATCTTTCCTGTATTGACTTCTTGGGACTATTGTGGCGTCGTATGTGGCAAGTAAAACGCCAACTTTCTGTGCTTTACAGTCACTAGAAGTACTTTATTTCTTATATTTAGAACCCAAAACTAAAACATATTATTCTTACTGAAACAGAAAAGCAACAAGTATATTCTATACATAATATTATCCAGCAAAATGATTCTACAACACAGTATCAAGTTTTTATAGCTATAACAATTTTTTTTCTTTTAATTTGTGGTGTAAAAATTTAAATTAGAATGAGAAGATTGCATTGGAACGAAAGTGACGATTTTTCAGCGAAGAGAGGGTTAAGGGACAAGAGGTGTGGTTATGCCCCCCCCCCCTCCCCCCTCAACTACCAATTGATTTCAATTTATCCTTACCAAATAAACTCATACTAAAGCAGTTGGACATTGCACTTTTAAGATTTCTTCACCTAAGGTTGACAGTCGTTTTTACTCTTCTTTACCCAACTCCGCTCCGTTTTGGAGCCATCTACTTGTCAATAATATACGCTACTATTATAATTGGATTCTATAGTCTGATGTTACGTCCGCCCAGCAACTAGCAGCTTGATTCGGTACTTTTTATTCTTCATGCTGGCTAGAACTTTTTACACATGTCATGTGATCAGAATGTATAAAAGTCAAAACATGATCAAATTTATAATGTTTTTCTCCTCTGAATACACCTTTATGCTCGTCGGAGACGTATTTCATAAGGGCATCTGTCATTGTTCCGATAGTTTAGAATCTGTTACTAAGTCACTATGTCTCATTTGGAGGGAAGTGACGTCACGACTGTTGACGTCTATTTCTCTATTTAATGTTGACAGGTATTTTACTCTTCTTTACCCAACTATTATCCGCTCATGGAGCAATCTACCTGTTAATATACGCAACTATTAATTTCTCTATCTTGTGCGGCTATACGGTCTTGTGACATGACAATCGCTTTCGGATCGGAAGGTCCTGGGTTCAAGCCTCGCTCGGCGCATAGTATAGTCCTTGGAAAAAGCTTTTTACTCACATTTTCTCACCGTACTCAGGTGGTAAATGTGCACCAGGTACGATAATTCGGCCTGGCCTGGCCGAGTTGTCGTACCAGTAAGGTCGTGGGTTCGAGCCCCCATCGCCGCGAAGTTTTAATTCTCTGTTGTCTTCTGGCTCTTTACTTCATTTCTCGATATTATCAACATAATAAGTGCCTGCTCCACTCACTTTTCTGAATATATCAACACTCAGATATCAAACATGTAATCTTCCAATCAACCAATTCAATTGTTATGCTCCAGTTCACTTGTTCTGCAATTGATATCGACAATCTTCTTATTAATGAAAAAAATTTGTAACACGAATAAAGAAAGATTCTTTTTCTGAAAAGAGCGAGTCATTAATGAATCCGTTATTAAAATGCTCTGTTGAATTGAATGGAATTTCAAGCCTGAATACAATATAGTTCTTTTTCACCACGTCGATCAATATATCTGTTATCGCCAGTTAGATTTTGCATTGATAAACATTTTGAAAGTTGATATATGGAATTACTGCTAGAGTCACAAAGAATAATTATTTCCATAATGTCTCATCCACTTTACAGAAAATTCAGGGTAGAAAAAAAAGAAGACCCCATTATTCTTACAAGATATTTACTGATCCTCATTTTGAAAGTTAAAGAATTGAAATAAAATATTATATATCCCGATATTGATAAATAGCTTACGTTTCGTTTGAATAAAAGAACGATAGTTTTGTAGAGAGCAAAGAGTAAACTGATCCGTTCTAGGATTCCACGATTGATTGACTTTTCAAGTGTGACTGCAGACTGACTGGTTGTGAGTTATAGCCATAATGATAATATCCGTTGCACCCCTGGAGCCAACATAAACAAACTACTTCACAAGACATATTTTCTATTTGAATTCTTCAACGTAGTATTCAATCAATTGGCGGTCCCCGATAGATCAGTTAATAGAGCATTCGCTTCACGCGCAAAGGAACGGAGATCGATCCCGACTGCACCCAACAGTGATAGGATAACTGGGTCTGTTAGATCTGGCGGAAAGTACTTTGAGAAGGGTAGGAAGTCATTGCTACTGTTCGTTTCGCGCAATAAATGGGATGAACTCCGGCTCTATAAGCCAAATGGCCCTGAGGGTTTATTTATTGTATCAATTGTCTGTATTTGACTATATGCATCGAATTCTTGCAGTCTTAATTTTGAGGAATTCCAGACGTGGACCTAATCACTGCATGAGCTGGCGAGTACGCGAGTGCACCGAGTTCGGATCACAAAACATTAGAGTGCAAATATTATTTCATTATATCCCAACCCAGAAATTTCAATATCATTTAAAGACATTAAAAATATTTAAGTGATAATAATTAAATTGTTGACTGCCTAACTTATTTTTACTTGACAATTTGACGCCAAGCTTTTGTAAACATGATATTATTTTGCAATATCCTATCTTATTGGGAAGTGTCGACTTATTATGTTTACATACACACACATAACGATGACCTAATTTATAGCATTTCTTGAAAGGTGTTGTATTGATGCCAAATATTAACTAGATCTACTACGGACGTGTATTAATTGAAAATTTCTTATAATAAATAAATATTCTTGAGCTTTTGCAAAGCGCAATGTCAACTAAACGTCCTCAATACGCTTTACAAGGGGCCCCTAACCAACAAAGACACTCAACTTGTAGGACGAGACATGGCGCATGTTAGAAGATGTTCAATTTTTCAGGGACAAGACTCTTAACAGCCAGGTACTCATTTTAAACCTGAATACGGTGAGAGATTGTGAGTAAAGTGCCTTTTCTAAGGACTCAACTATGCGCCGATCAGAGAAGGAAATGAACCCTAGACCTACAAGACCATATAGCTGCACAAATTATAAGCATGTGTACGTAGGCTACTAGAACAGGAAAATGAAATTAGACACGTCTAAAATTTCATGTCGACGAGACAAGACAACAATTGAAGCGGAAACGTTGATTGAAAAAATAGGTGTATACAAACAATCAATGGCTTATTAAATCACACAGATTTTGAAACTGTTATCGATTTTATCGGATTATTGAGAATGAATGGTAACGTTTCAAGTAATAATTGGACATGAATGCATGGAATGCAATATGACTGTAAGGAATATATCATTTTCTGTTCACCATTCATTGTCACCGTCGTTCATATGCCATACTTTTTCCTTTTACCAGTGATTGGTTGAACCGGTTGAAAAGTATTTGTCCCAACATGGTATTATGTCGTGATGATAAGGACAAAGAAAAGTGAATCTGGAAATAGAATGTCAAGAAAAACAAAAGTTGAGTGTTTTCCAAAGTAAAACTTTGTATTTATCCTTCACAATAAACAAAAAAAAACAACCAAACAAACAAGAAAACAAACCTGAGATTTATATAACGCAATATCCACTAAACGTGCTCAAAGAGCTTTTCAAGGGGTCCCTGACCAACCGCAGCATTTAACACGTAGGACGTTTGTTAGGCGATATTACAATTTTTTTCGGACAGAGACAACGCTGTTAACGGCCGGGTACTCATTTTACACCTGAGTACAGTGAGAGAATGTGAGTAAAGACCCTTTTCCAAGGACTCAACTATGCGCCGAGCGAGCGAGGCTCGAACCCAGGACTTTCCCATCCGAAAGCGTGTCGTACCACACGACCACAATACAGAAAGTAAATTAACCACAAATTCATATTTGTGAAAATAAACTCATTTTCATTGGAGCAGCGTGGCTCAGCAGTACGGCCTTTGATTCGTAACCGGAAAGCACCGAGTTCGAATACCCGCTGCGCTGTGTAGCCTTGAGCAAGTTATCACGCCCAAGCTCAGTTTGTGGCGCTGCACTGCTGCTAACGTCTGGATTATTCTAGTCTTCCCTTGGAAGAGATCCTAGTTACAAATTTCCCCTATGAGATAAATAAAGGAAATTTTAGTATTTTTTAATTTATTTAGTTTTAATGGATTATTGAGAATGAATCGTATTTGCGTTGCAAATAATAATTGGACATGAATACAAGGAATGCAATATGACTGTAATGAATATCATTTTCTGTTCACCATTCATTGTCAACCGTCGTTCACACGGCATACTTTTTTCTTTTACCAGTGATTGGTTGAACCGGTTGAAAAGTATTTGTGACCCATCGTCCCAAAACGGTGTTATGTCGGGATGATTCGGAGACATTGAATTTCGAAATAGGATCGTTGAGTGTTTTCCTATATAAGAAATTGTATTTATCCTCCACAATAAACAAACAACCCCCCCCCCCAAATCATGAGCATTTATATAGCGCAATACCCATTAAACCTGCGCAAAGCAATTTACAAAGGTTCCCAGCCAACAGCAACAGTTAACATGTAGGACATGACACCTTTTAGGCGATATTACAAATTTATCGAACAGATACAACGCAGTTAACGGCCGAGTACTCATTTTACACCTGAGTACGATGAGAGAATGTGTGTAAAGAGCCTTTTCCAAGGACTCAACTATGTGTCGAGCGAGCGAGGCTCGAACCCAGGACCTTCCCATCCGAAAGCAAGTGTCGTACCGCAAGACCACATAGCCGCCTTGAACAAGTTACTTCGCCCTAGCTCAGTTTGTGGCGCTGCACTGCTGCTGACGCCTGATTTATTCCAGTCTTTCCTTGGAATAGACCCTAAAGACACATTTCCCCTATGGAATGTATGGGGTGGGGGAAGGGGTGGTACTACTACTACTACTACTACTACTACTACTACTACTACTACTACTACTACTACTACTACTATTACTACTACTACTACTGCTGCTGCTGCTGCTACTTCTACTACTACTACTACTACTATTACTACTACTACTACAAACTACTACTACTACTACTACTACTACTACTACTACTACTACTACTACTACTACTGATCTTCTTCTTCTTCTTTTCTTTCTTCTTCTTCTTCTTTCTTCTTCTTCTTCTTCTTCTTCTTCTTCTTCTACTACTACTACTACTACTACTACTACTACTACTACTACTACTACTACTACTACTACTACTACTGCTACTACTACTACTACTAAAATGATAATGATAATAATTAGAAATGAATCATAAAGGGTCAACCTCCAGATTTGTCTTGTCAAAGTTTTGTCCATCCATTATTTTAACACAGTCCCAGGCGAAGTGTGAAACAATTGCTCCACTTTTTAGTTCATCAATTAGTGTCTTAAAAGGACATAGAGCTCAAAGCTTTGAAGCTTTCCTATCTTTTACTCGTGATTGATGTTTAGTCGATCAATTGCATGAGATGTCGCGATGCTGGTATCGATGAAAAAAATCGATATTATTGAAAATAGATTAGAGGAAAGACCAGAGCAGAAGCAAGAGTGCGTCGAATCGATCGATGAATGTTTTGTACTTGAATTAAAATCAATTGCGGTGAAAGTAAATAATATCTATTGATTTTAAATTATGTGAGGTTTTTATTGACACTTTAAACATTGTAATAATGTGGCCAAATGTTGCTAATTTCTATTATTTGGTAAACATAGTCCAGTTACTTGGCCATTTAAATAAAATTCTTTTTACATATCCCATAGAGGAAATTTGTCTTTAGGATCTAATCCAAGAGTGCAGCGCCGTAAACTGAGCTAGGGAGAGGTGACTTGCTCAAGGTAACACGGTGCTGCGGGTATTATAACTCGGTACCTTTCGAGTAAGAAAAAAAAGAAGCAAAGACCGAACCGCTGAGCCTTGCTCGCCCACACTTAATGTGTTAAATCTTTTGCCTGAAAAGATGTGTAATGGAAGTCGTTGGCATTTTATTTTACAAAGAATTATAATCCTGCAATTTGATTATCTATAATCATTTTCAAACTTAAATCGTCAAATGTCAAAAATAGTGATTTAAGTATAACAAATCCATGTAGCAATTGTACAAATATATTAAGCACTATCTAAAATAAGATTATTACACTCAACTGTATATTTGCTGAAAAAAATGATAACAGTCAAATGAAATGAAAGCTTGAATTTGATTTATGATGACAGATGTGGATGGTTCAAGCTAACAACGTCATTCTTGTGCGGCTATGTGGTCTAGTGGAATGACACTCGCTTTCGGATCGGAAGGTCCTGGGTTCGAGCCTAGCTCGGCGCATAGTTAAGTTGAGTTCTTTCAGAATGCTCTTTACTCACATTCTCTCAGGTGTAAAATGAGTACCTGGCCGTTAACAGCGTTGTCTCTGTCCGAACAAATTATAATATCGCCTAACCGGCGTCATGTACTGTCATAAATATTATGTTGTTGTTAGCCAGGGACCTCTTGTAAAGCGCATTGAGCATGTTTAGTGGATATTGCGCTATATAAAAATAAAGTTCAAAGCTCAATCCTCACATCTCTCATTGGTCTTTAGTGTTTTATTCGCCATGTTGTGTTGACAAAGCGGAAACCCAAAACATCCACATCATCTGTCTTCGTAAGTTTGAACTTCCATTCCAATTTAAATAAATCGGGTGCGAAAAACACCCCACCCCCAGAAAAGTACAGAAGCCTGCAGCCACCAGGCTATCAATTATGCAAGTCTGAAATTTTACCACAAAAAAAAAACAAACCCGTTATTCAAATTTATGTATACAAGATTTCTTTTAAATATAATGGAAAATTTTTATTCCACGAGTGTTTTTATTAAACCCAGCGCAAAAAAATGCCGTATCGAAGATTTTGGACGTAATTCTCAAATTTTGATGCGATCTTTCGATTCCATATCTTGTTTTATGACTGATATATATATATATATATATATATGATTTATTCATTTGAGCTTCAAGCTGCAACATTTGAATTATTCATTGAAAACAGAACTTTTAATAGCAATGAATGTAATATTATACTTTAAAACGAATGGCGTTGCGTTTCTCTGTTTCCAGACACGGATTTTAAACTCCCTATCACGAGATATTGAATATTGCAATTGTAGACAGGACCACAAATCTCCCTTTGATACGATGTTTACCTACATGCAGGAATTGGCTTCTTGACAATCTCTTGACGTCACTAAAACTCCTTATCATTGTCCTTCAACAAACATTGGCTATGTCATGTAGGTACGGTCTATTGTCAACGGGGATTTGTGGACAGATATTCATGCAGTGGGCCAAATAGATCATCACAAATACTGCCGTACTCTGAAAAAAACTCCACAAAACAACAACCCGTAATCGTTTTTAACATTTTGGCCAGAAAACTAGTCCTTGAAATATCGATCGATTAATAAGACCTTCATCTTATAAAAACACTCTCTAACCTGAGACGTCAGTTTGTCCCTAAAGGAGGAGTTGAATTTCCAAGTTTGAGACTTTTTGAAAAGATGAGAGTCGATTTGTTCGTCCGATATTTGAAGGACAAGTCTTTTTTGGGGCCAAATTAATAAATAAAACGTTTTTGTTTCAGAGTATTGCATTAAATACGATATGATTAGTATATGCAACACAATATTTAATGTAGGTAGTATTGGTTCATTCACTATGATTGTGAGTCAGTTGCTGTAAATTTTTTTTACTGAACTGGTAAGTAAACAAATAAGACAAAAAAAAAAATGACAAAATGATAATTGAAAACTTCTGAGGGCCATTTTAACCGATCGATATTTGAAGGATGAGTTTTTTGGCCAAAATTTTAAATGCACGTCACCCCCCCCCCCCTCCCCCCTCTCTCTCCTCAAGAGTACAGCACTATTTCGGTGCTGGTTATTTAGGAAAGATTTGTATTTCAAACTGTTGTATAGCAAACCACTACCCCACCCCCATCCACCGTAGATAACACTTCAGATATCATATCAAATTATGTATTCCGGATATTATGAAACATTTATACTAGTTTATCCAATATAAAAACACACATGGATCCCCAACAATCGTGATATTCACATAAAGAATAAAATGTATGCCGTTATTTTGATTTTTTTATTTTGTTTTGTGCGGCTATGTGGTCTAGTGGTATGACACTCGCTCGGCACATAGTTGAGTCCTTAGAAAAGGCTCTTTACTCACATTCTCTCACCGAACTCAGGTGTAAAATGAGTACCTGGTCGTTAACAGCGTTGTCTTTGTCCAAAAATTGTAATATCGCCTAATAGGCGTTATGTCCCTCCTACATGTTGAATGTTGCTGTTGACCAGGGACCCATTGTAAAGCGCTTTGAGCACGTTTAGTGGATATTGCGCTATATAAAAGCTCAACTTTTAAAACATTATTTTAAGAGAGTACAAAAAGAAATGGATAATGATTGACAGCCCAACACTGATGAGAAAAAAATAAAGTGATCTTCAATGTAGTGCATTATCCACTAAACGTGCTCAAACGCTTTACATGAGTCCCTGGCCAACAACACCACTCAACATGTAGGACGGGACATAATACTTGTCATGCGATATTATAATTTTTTTTTTTCGGACAGAGACAACGATGTTAAGGGCCAGGTAATCAGGTTTTATACTTGAGTACGGTGAGAGAATGTGAGTAAAGAAGGTCCTGGGTTCGAGCCTCGCTCGGCGCATAATTGAGTCCTAGGAAAAGACTCTTTATTCACATTCTATCACCGTACTCAGGTGTAAAATAAATACCTGGCCGATAACAGCATAGTCTCTGTCCGAAAAATGGTAATATCGCCTAATAGGCGTCATGTCTCGTTCTACATGTTAAGTGTTGCTGTTGGCGAGGGACCCTTTTAAAGCGCGTTGAGCACGTTTAATGGATATTGCGCTATATAACAGCCATGTTTTTGTTAAAATTTGGCTTAACTCGTTTTATTTCTTTGTCAATGGTTTTACCTGACACAGACAAGAGAATATAATTAAACATATTATGTGTAAACGCTGAGATGAAACACAAGATTTTATATTGGTCTCCGTGATTCAGCTGTTCCAGAGACGAGTGATGAGAAAGACAACATTAAAAAAGGCTTCTCTGAAGTTACATCAACAACAACAACAACACCAACACCAAAAGAATACTCACGCCAGGCCTACACCAGAAGTGTATAGTTTTTCAATCCCATGCACACGCACATGCACTAACACACACACACATATTATAGATATATATATATATATATATATATATATATATATAATATATATATATAATATAATATAATAAATAAATAAATAATAATAATAATAATAATAATAATAATAATAATAATAATAATAATAATAATAATAATAATAATAATAATAATAATAATAATAATAAAATAAATATAAATATATATAAATTAAAAAAATATATATATTTATCGCTCCTTTAACATTTAGCACTTTTATTGCGTAGTTTTTGTATTATTCCTATATATATATATATATATATATATATATATATATTATATATATATATATATATATAATATATATAGAGAGAGAGAGAGAGAGAGAGAGAGAGAGAGAGAGAGAGAGAGAGAGAGAATAGATAATGTAAAGAAAACAGAAAGAAAAACATGAAGCTAAATCGTCTTAGACGCATATACTATTAAAAGCGCGATAAGGTAGAAACGGTGGGGATAGTGTGTGTGTGTGTGTGTGGGGGGGGGGGGGGGGGGGGGGGTGGTCATGTACAAACATAATATGTATGATAAACCATGTCTATTTAAAATCCCATTGATTAATGTCTCGCCCCCCCCCCCCCCCACTTCCACCCCTTCGACTCACACCTTCCATGATAACATTACGTCTAACAACCGCTATTCTAATGTGATATATTATTACAAGTCTACACCGAGAGATTCGCCGACGTTGTCAAAACACACACTCCAATTCACGCGTCCCTTGCAACGGGAGGTCAAAGTTGAACGTTTGTAACCATGTGATAAGCAAAAGGCTGTGTCAACTGTTGTCAACATTGCTTTTAAAAAAACACAAACTCTTCAATAACGGCAAGATATCATCGTTTACGCGGTGTGATATATCTTTTCAATTCATAAATATTCATGTAATTCAATACACATACAAAAAAAAAAGGACCGTAGGATACCAGTATCGATTTAAAATCGTTTGGCCGCCTCACTGATCTAAATCTACCGCTACCGATTGGCCTAACGCTTTGTAGATTGGACGGGCAAGCAATCGGCTTTGGCACCTCGTTGCGCAGTTCGATCCTTTTTGCTACTTCAGCCACAGACCTAGTGATCTGTGACAGCTTTAATTGTATTGACTCAAAAGGCTAATCCCCCCAACAGTCGAGTGGACGGACACCCGCCGCTTATAATAAATAATTTCTGAAACTTTTCTGGACTTACTTTCTGTTTGGGTTCGTGCATTACAAAACATAATTTCTCAGGCTAGTGTGTGTGATGGATCTTTTTATAGGTATTATAATATTGTAGTAAAAGAAGTTTATGTACTTAGGAATGGTGTAAACAAATCGAAATAGAATGAATTGTGTCATGTATCGGAGTGCTTCTGTTCCGCATATATTATTGTTATTATTATTATTATTCCATTCAAAATACTAATGGATTTCAGTGGATTATATTTGGGAAATATCAAAGCTTAAAATCGTCTGTCGGATATTCATTTTCATAACAATAATTTATTGTTTGGTTATCTTGTAATTATTTCTTATAAATTGGAATAGAAGGTTTAAGACAATTTAGTGACTTCAACCATGTTTATTATCGTGAAGTTCGGCAATAACGAGAGCCTGTTGGTCAATCCCAGCTGTGCTGTGGTGAATTTGTTGACTAATATAAAACGTAGGGCTGGATTTGCAGACACGAATAAGACGATAGACCTGTCCGATGAAAATGGTGTGTATATTTTATTTCTAGAATGTTCTCATTACATATTGTAGTGAAAATGTTGCTGCTTGAAGCTCGGAGGAAAAAAAAAATAACGATAACTATTGAAATGTAAGCTCTAACTTATTAAATGAAGACAGACACCGTCGACTTTTCGGGGTTCCCCTTGATTAACAAGATTGTTGGTAAAGGGGAAACCCGAAACGTCCACATTATATGTCTTCGTTTAATAACTTGGAGCTTACATTTCAATAGTTATCGTTATTTTTTCATTACATCTAGTAGTATTCAAGACCTACCGTGTTTATCTGGTATCGTGTTCCAATGAACCAGATATTCCAAAACCACATTCGTCTCTGAGGTCTAGTGGTATGACACTCACTTTCGGATATGAAGGTCCTGGATTCGAGCGTCGCTCGGCGCATAGTTCAATCCTTGGAAAACGCTCGTTACTCACATTCTCTCACTGTACTCAGGTGTAAAATGAGTACCTGGCCGTTAACAGCGTTGTCTCTGACGGGAAAAAATTGCATTATCGCCTTTATCGTCTTGTCTCGCTCTATATGTTAATATGTTACGTGTTGCTGTTAGTCAGGGACCCTTTGTAAAGCGCTTTGAACACGTTAAGGGGATAATGCGCTATATAAAAGCTCAAGAATTTTATCACGAAAAAAAAGAATATAAATTTTTTGGAGCTTTTCTCTCTCAATCCAATCACTGCTGGGTCATCAGGGGGGTTTGAACATTTACCTCGACTTCAACCACGTTCGATCCCAGTTCCTTTTGCTTGTGAAGCGAGCGCTCAACTAACTGAGATATCGAGACCACAAACCAAAAGAAAAACAAACAGAATTTCTTGAATATTGCTAATATCGTAAATCAATATTATACACCTTCTAATCTTATGTTTGATCAGTTTTAATATTTAAGTTGAATTCTACCTAATTAAAACAATAATATCGATTTTTAATCATGCCACGATATTTTATATAAACTTTAAAATCTATGAGGTTTGAATATCGATAATAATAATAATAATAACAATAATAATAATAACATTAATAATAATAAATAATAATAAACAATAATAATAATAACATTAATAATAATAAAAATAATAAAATTAATAATAATAATAATAATAATAATAATAATAATAATAATAATAATAATAATTAATATAATAATAATAATAATAATAATAATAATAATAATAATAACAATAATAATAATAACATTAATAATAATAAAAATAATAAAATATAATAATAATAATAATAATATAATAATAATAACAATAATAATAATAACATTAATAATAATAAAATAATAAATTAATAATATAATAATAATAATAATAATAATAATAATAATAATAATAATAATAATAATAATAATAATAATGATGATGTAAAATAATGAATTTATTTACCGCATAGTTCCAATCAAAATTTCTCACTGGCGTTTAACATCAACACTTCATAAATCATGCACAAATATAAAACTGATAAGTTAAAAACCACATGTACTTTGATCTGATAATAAAACATGTTATGATAAAATACATACTAGGAGTCTGAAATATATGCCCGACAGAAAAGCTCAGTTTTTAACCGCTTCCCAAAAGTAAGTGAATATTTCACTGTTTTTTGTTCTGATCTAGTTCCAACATTGTTTCTTTTTTTTTGGGGGGGGGGGGGGGGGTGGGGCGGTGTGGTGGTCAAAGGACTCATGACCAACTAAAGATTTTGGGGGTTCTCTTAGGAGATTTAACTTTCGACTGGGTTCATAAAGGTGGATAAGTTCTTGAAGATAAACAGGAGGCAGAATTGTTTAAGCAGTTGAGAACGTGGGTAAGTATTTTAAATTAAATTCTAAACTTTACAGGTAGCCAGTGTAAGTCCTCCAAAATGGGGGGGGGGGGGGGGGGGGGAGGGGGGATAATCTCGCGCTTTTTAGATAACGTTACTGACCGAGCTGCGTTGTTCTGTATTGTTTGAAGTCGATTAATGACATTATTATCACAATAAATAATACTACTAATAATAATAATGGTATAGATTTATAGTGCCCCAAAGATCCCTTCTTCAGGAGGGCTCTGGGCGCATAACATAGATTAAGCCCTAACACAGTACACGAACAACGCTAATTATACACATAATCAAAAGAAAGCCTGTCGGAATAAGAATGTCTTCAATCGACGCTTGAATTCCTCGAGTGAAGACGAAGAACGTATCTCTAGTGGTAGTAAATTCCACAACCTTGGGCCAGAATGCTGAATAAGGCGCGTTCACCAGCCTTCACTCGACAGCGGGGTGTTTTCAATTTGAGGTCGTTCGTTGATCGAAGCGATCGCTGTGGGTTATACCGTTCAATGAGGTTTGAGAGATATGCTGGTGACGATCATAGAGAAAGCTATTGCAATAACCAAGGCGACTAAAAATCAGAGACAACAAGAAGTTAAGTAGTATATCAAGAAGCCTTTTAATAGCACCAATAATAGATCTAAGATAAAGCTTACAGGATCTAGTTACATAACTGACATGGATAGACATGTTTAATTTAACTCCTTAGTTTATCACAGGGTCCTTAGTGACCTATGATATATTTACAAAATAATGGTATTTATTGTTTTATGAAGTAATAAAACATTGCTCAAACATTATATATCAGTCCCAGATATACCCATTTCTGTAAAAAAAACCCAAAAAAAAACCAACAAAAACCCCCCAAACAACAGACATGTACACAAACACATACACAGACACAAGCACACATGGAGAGAAAAAGAGTGGGGTAAGTTGGAGGTGAGAATGAGCATGAGTTCATACTATATGAAATAGATAGCTAGATGGATATTATTTATTATTCTCACCTCATTTTGGTTCTATCTTCCTACAACGATGTTTCCTCCATCTGCTGGTATATAAATGGATTCTTCAGGGAGGTATGCTGTTAAGTTGTGTCAGGGAGGAATGCAACATCATACCTCCCTGAAGAATCCATCTTTATACCAGCGGATGGTGGAAACTGCGTTGTAGGAGGAAAAAAACAAATGACGTGAGAATAATAAATAATTCACTCTACAAAGAACTGTCGAGCTCTCTACGTGATTCATGCCAACTCCCCTCAACCATAGATATACATATAGATAGATAGATTGATAGATATATAGATAGATAAATAAATAGATAGGTAGAGAGAGTGGGAGAGAAAGAAAGAAAGAAAGAGAAAGAGAGAGAGAGAGAGAGAGAGAGAGAGAGAGAGAGAAAGAAAGAGAAAGAAAGAAAGAGAAACAAAGAAAGATAAAGAAAGAAAAAAAAGATAGAAAGAAAGAAAGAGAGATAGATAGATAGATAGATAGATAGATAGATAGATAGATAGATAGAGAGAGAGAGATAGAGATAGAGAGAGAGAGAGAGAGAGAGAGAGAGAGAGAGAGAGAGAGAGAGAGAGAGAGAGAGAGAGAGAGAGAAAGATAGACTGTACAAGATTACCTCATACCGGTGGGTGTCAAAACATTCCAACGGATAATGATCCGCTAAGCCCATTTTATCTAAATCCTTTATCTACTCCTTACAGTAAAAAACCATTGAGATTATCTGATCTAACCTCCAATACAAAAGCCACGTTGCCAAATTCCCATAAAACACATTATTCTTCATTTTGGCCAGAAAACATTTAACTTCGGATATCGATTAGTCAAGAAGATCTTCACTTGTCAAAAATGAATCCGTGCCTTCTTGAAGATCTCAAGTTTGAAAGGTATCAATGATATGCCAGGGTTAGTGTAAATGGAGTGGATATTACGTAAAAATTTCCTGGCCAAAATGAAAAAAAAATTTGTCACCTCATTGTATTGCGATGAACAGCACTCCAGTACTCTAGTGTATGTATGTATGTATGTATGTATGTATGTATGTATGTATGTAGTATGTATGTATGTATGTATGTATGTATGTATGTATGTATGTATGTATGTATGTATGTATGTATGTATGTATGTATGTATGTATGTATGTATGTATGTATGTATGTATGTATGTATGTATGTATGTATGTATGTATATGTATGTATGTATGTATGTATGTATGTATATATATATATATATATATATATATCTATATATATATATATATATATATATATATATATATATATATATATATATAGAGAGAGAGAGAGAGAGAGAGAGAGAGAGAGAGAGATAGATAGATAGATAAACCAACCCAAACATTGCTTTTTCTAAAAGTTGGCCAGAAAACTCGTCTTTTAAATATTGATCTCTGGACAATGTGACTGCGGACTTGAAAATGAAAATGGACATCATGTCCTAATGGAATGTCCAAGGTACAACCAGTTGAGAAGGAACTTCTGGCCTGATCCAACCCCATACTCAAAGAAGCTGTACGGCAGTGAGGACGACCTCAGGACCACTGTGGGCTTCATTCACCAGACCGGACTGACCATGTGACGTGACGGGAACGAAGAAGAAGAAGAAGAAGAAGATCTCGATTTAAAATGATATTCATCTTGTCGAATTCTCTCAAACCTGGGACTTCCAAGGTTTAAGAGTTGTTTTTGATAAGGCGAGTATAATTGTAATCGATCGATATTCGAAGTACGCGTTTTCTGGCCAAAATTAGAAATATGTATTAATTTTGTCCAGAGTATGGTAGGGCTAGAATATAAAACAAACATGGCAAATTTACATGTCAGGTAATGTCAAGCCAGGGCTATTCGGCCGTGCTCTGGAAAAACACTTATTTAGAAATTTGGCCAGAAAAACTGGTCCTTCAAATATCGATCGATTTAAACGACCCTCGTCTTAGCAAAAACTTTCAAACCTGGGACTTCGCGAAGTATTACATATTATTCTTATCTCACATAATATGTTACCCAGCGTCTAGAAACAGTTTTGTGTCCTGATAAAATAGGGGTCAGCGTGGATCAGCGTTAAGGTCTTTGCTTCTCACCCGGAAGGTACCGAGTTCGATCACGCGTCGCTGCACTGTGTGGCCTTGAGCAAATCACCTCGCCCTAGGTCAGTTTGCGGCGATGTACTGCGGTTGACGCCTGGGTTATTCCAGTCTTTCCTTGGAATAGACCCGAGAGAATAATTTCCCCTATGGGATGAATAAAGGGAATTTTATGATTTTATTACTATTTATTTTATAAATCGAACCCAGAAAAGTGAATTTTAATCTTTTATTCCACCCCTTTCCCATAAAGTAACGCGTAATGATATCATGTTTACAATAATGATTTGTGACGTCAGATTATTAAACGTAAATTTCACCAAATAATCTGATTCTTTAAAAAGAATTGTCATTTAAAAGGTTTTGAAGATGTCTTTTATTCAAGGGTGACGAAATCGGAATCGATTGAGACGTAGAATAAATGATTTCTTACACTCTTGCGTTTTGGAATTCGAACTTTGTTCCCAACGCGCCCTCTCAAGCCCGTGCAGCGGTTGGGAACACGTCCGGAATTCCATAAAGAAAGAGTGTAAGAATCGTATATCAGTGTTATAATAGCAGCTTATGTCATCGTGGTATTAAGATTTTATACCGATTAAGAAGAAAAAATAGTGTTATCCACCATACCGGTATCTATATTTAGAATAGTATGATGTTGTCATTACCAACTGTTTGTTGTAATGTATTTTAAAAATAATATTGATTAAGACATGCGTCATTATCAAATTAATTATAACGGATCATAAGCAGGTAAAGGTCTTAAAGTAAATGTGTGTTGCTTGGAATTATCCATGATTGACTGCATTGGCTATCAATCTTGTAGGCCTATTCCGACGTGCACTTATTTGCAGGTCTGATAACCCAATTACTTGTGAGCTTATTGTTGTAATGGACATCTAAAAAAAGAAATGACGCAAAATATTGTCCATTACAACAATGTTAAACTAGGCCCATAAGTGGATTCAGATGTCAGACCTGTATATATATGCACGTCGGCCTATTCCCTATATCGATAGATTAAAATTATCTATACTCAATCCATTTGCACAGACATACACACACACACACACACACACACACACACACAAAGCATAGATATTATGCAATTAGAGATAGATAGAT
>NC_088360.1:102582087-102637087 GCF_034508935.2 Berghia stephanieae
TCAGACAAACAACAACAAAAACATAAACAGATCAAGCACATTGACATCGACGAGATCTGTAAGAATTTTTGCACACGGCACACATCGTCTTACAGGCTAATGGCACTGTATATGATATGGAAATTTGTTCCGTGTGACCTACTGTTGGGAATAAATAATATGTGAAGAAGCACGAAGACCGTTGAGCATGATGAAACTATGGGAATGCGCTATAGGGAATGAGATTAGCGGAAGAGTAGCGTCCCTTGATTGGACGTCACCCATAGTCTGTGACGTCTCGCGGAGAGGACGAGAGACGCATGCGCACAACCAACATGACGTTCTCTCTCTAATAACTTTTCCGCCCGTGACGTCACAGACAGGACGAGAGACGTATGCGCACAACCAACATGACGTTCTCTCTCTAATAACTTTTCGGCCGGTGACGTCACAGACTATGGGTGACGTCCAATCAAGGGACGCTACTCTTCCGCTAATCTCATTCCCTATACTATATTTTTTAAAAAAGGGATTGACATAATATAGACAACGAATATGGCCCATCTTACTGGCACATATTTTTAGGTCTGATTGCCGAAAAAAATTAAGGGCCTTAATGTAATATTGTTCTCAGGTGAAATATTTTTGCGTTTGTTTGAGAGCATTTTCATAATAACAATGAGACAAATTAGGGATTAGGCACTGGTGAAAGATAAAGAACTAAAAATTGTGTATGAAAAACAGTGTCAGAAAAAGCAAAGAGAAAACAACCCCATCCTAACCATGTATTTATCTTTCTGCAATGTCTGACACTGCTTCCTACTCCCTACACCATTTTTCAGATCTCTATCATTACAACAATGTTAAGTTTGGGCAATCAGACCTGAAAATGAATACATGTCGGACCCATGGCATCTAACTTTCATCATCACCCCCCCCCCCACCCTCCCAACTCCTTAGAAATAGTAACACGTAATGGTATTAAGTTTACAATAATAATTTTTGACGTCAGATTTTCAAGCTTTCAATTTCACTACTAGAATAGACGTCTATCTAATTCGATTCTTAAAAACGAATTAATTGTCTTTGAACATTGCTTTCTTTCTTTTTTTTTTTTTAAGATGACGAAATCGGTATCGAGGAGTAAATAAAAGATTTCATACACTCTTGCATTTTGAAATTTGAAATTTGTTCCCAACGCACACTCGTTAGCTCGTCCGACGATTAGGAACACGCCCGGAATTCCAAAAAGTAAGAGTGTAAAAAAAGTATATTATATCAGGGTAAACTAAATGCCACAAGACGTTACTTAAATGGTAAAACAATTAGAAATATGAATATTTAGCCTTTATTACTTAGATAGAGTATTATATTGATTCTCCTCAATAAAACATAAAGACGTGAAACCAAATTATATCATATCATATTATGATTTCGTTTTTTAGTACCTAAATCATCCCGATATAATATACCGTTTTGATACGGTTGGCCACATAAATACAGAGTGATTCAAAATTTTTATCTTGACTTGTGAAAAGATTAATAGAGATAAAAACAAACTATTTCTCTAAACTATATAACACACTTTGTTATTTTATACATCAAAAGCTGATCTCTTTCTTTTTTGTCCGAATTCCTTTACAACATTCCTTACCTCAATAGGGTTCAGTTGGTAGGACACTTTCTTCACACGCAAATGGACCGAGATCGATCGAGATTTTTTTCTGACCCCCCCCCCTATCCACCCATCAGTGATTGGGTAGCTGGGTCTGTTAGATCTGGCGGAAAGTACTTTGCGATAGACTAGCGTCCTATCCAAAGGATAGCAATCAACTGCTAGTGTCCGTTTCACGCTATAGAAACCGGGATAAACTCCGGCCCCATAGGTCTCATGGCTCTGAAGGACCACTTACCTCAATAGAAAGGTACTGAGTTTGAAAGAAGTAATGAATGTGTCCCCAGCCCACGGACACAACGCAGCACAGCGATTGAAATAGATTAAAAAAACAAAACATTGTCCCCATTCCGGTCCTTGGCCCTGTTCAATGTTACTTGAATCTGTAACAAGACAAGACACTCAATACCCGCTGCTTGACCATCGGAATCACAAAAACATTCCGATTATTAATTTGAAAAAAAATCCATTAAGTCGAGCCTTTGTCAATAAATGAATCAAATTGAATTGTGCGGGAGAAAGACCACTGTGCTGCCATACCGTAATTTGAAAAAAAAAAATACGTTAAAAAAATTGTGACCAGGAAACTCGCCCCTCAAAGATTGACCAATTAAAATGATCCTCATCATGTCAAAATCTATCAAACTTGGGACTTGATTCCAGTCCGAGGTTTGATAGTTTTCGACAAAATGAGGTATATTTTAATCAATCGATATTTAAAGGGCGAGTTTTCTGGTCAAAATTTTAAAAAGCTATTTTTAACACGGCAGTGTTTGGAGTTCGATTTCATCTACCTTTCTTTGGTTCCAGACCAACCCTATCTACTTCGTCATCCAAATTATATAAAACCGAGTAAATTTATATCTCAATCGTTTTTGAATGGGTTTCTGCATAAACATCCAATTTAAAAGAAAATGAAATAGATTTTCAGTTTTTGTACATTTTTGATTCATTTTCGTTTAGCAATCCGATTTTTGTCCTTCTTAACAAGGGAAGCAAAAAAGATTTGTCCCGATTCTTTTGTCACCTGGTGAAATGGTTTTAAGATTGCATTTCAAGTCTAACAGAAGAACTTGATAGATTCAATGAATATCAAAGCATTTTCTGTCACTGTCGATTTAATTCATCGGTTGAGTTAGTCTTTTATGAATCTATTATATCAATTCAACGATTCAATGAATTGACATACTATGCAACGATTCAATGAATTGACATACAAACATGCACTGAATATAACACGTGGTTTGCTTACAATTTTGCACGGGACCAGAACTAGATAGTAAAAAATATACAAATTCAGAATTACACTTAGTGTTAGAAGATTGATAATATAAAACATTGAAATGTACCGAAAATGGTCAAATGTCAAGTATAATATGTCAAGTATCGCGACTGACGCTATCTAGGTATATGCTGGAGTTCGGTTACTTTATGAGAATAAGACAATGACGCGAATAAATTACATTTAAAGTTTGCGAGTGTCGCTATCTCAACTTTGGAATTTAGTTGCTTTATGAGAATAATACGATGGCAGTGAAATGACATTTAAATATCACGACGTTTGCTAGACGTATCAAAACATAAAAAAACAGGTATATTATAATACAGTCTATTTCCTCTTTAATGGAAGGGAGTTTTATGATTCAGTGACAGTGTAGCGTTCGTGTCATGCCGGTCAATTTACTCAGCTCAGCTCACATCAGCTTTAGATTGTATCTATTATGACAGTTTGAAAAAAGACAACTTTTTTCATAAAGAAAACGGTCAGTAAATTAAAATTTGAATCAACATTTTATAATCTGTGACTAGCGTGCTTATGCTTGCCCTACATTAATCTCGCGTTTTATTTCCAAGGTGGTATTGTATTGGAATCCAGTTGATTCCACGCTAGAACAGACCGGACGACTTGAAAATGGCAAAATTCGTAATTTCTAGGAGATAAAAATTATAGTCGCTATAGTTAACTTTAAAAATCAACAATTTTCCCTCCCAAGGAATAAATAAATAACAGCTATATTCGCAGCTAATAATATCATAATGTCAAGTTATCACACAGGTCCTTCAACGGTTTTAACCCACATTCTTTTCCAATCCCACACTGATAAACCACTCAGATAACGCCATAGGGATTTTTATCGGTAGCCAGTGACCTGTTGTATTCCAAGATCGATCGATGAAGGGTGTATTCAATCGATACTAAATCATGATTGATGAAAACCGAACTGCATACAATAGTCTTTGCCCGCGTTACCCATTAATTTATTACCCTCCTGACACATATTAGTGTTACTCAACAACCTATGAAAGACACGTAAGGGCGTATTACTCCCTGGGTGACAGCATTCGATGTAGATGTTACATACTTCTCTGTTGTTAACCGTTAAATATAATATTATCAACCCTTTGAGATTGAAATAAATGACCCTTAATTCAAGATTAAAATAGAGATTCGGTTTAAGTGGCTTTCATCAAATTTTACTATAATGCAAGACCGGTAGCTAAACATTTACTACCACTACTACTCCTACTACTACTACTACTACTACTATACTACATACTTACTACTACTACTACTACTATACTACTACTAATCTACTATACTACTACTACTACTACTACTACTACTACTACTACTCTACTACTACTACTAACTACTACTACTACTACTACTACTACTACATACTACTATACTACATCTACTACTACTACTACTACTACTACTACTACTACTACTACTACTACTACTACTACTACTACTACTACTACTACTACTACTACTACTACTACTACTACTACTACTACTACTACTACTACTACTACTACTACTACTTACTACACTACTACTACTACTACTACTACTACTACTACTACTACTACTACTACTACTACTACTTAACTACTACTACACTTACTACTACTACTACTACTACTACTACTACATACTACTACTACTACATACTACTACTACTATACTACTACTTACTATACTACTACTATACTACTACTACTACTACTATTACTACTACTACTACTACTACTAATTACTACTACTACTACTACTACTACTACTACTACTACTACTACTACTACTACTACTACTACCACTACTACCACTACTACTACTACTATACTCCTACTACTACTACTACTACTACTACTACTACTACTACTACTACTACTACTACTACTACTACTACTACTACTATTACTATTACTACGACTATACTACTATACTACTACTACTACTACTACTACTACTACTACTACTACTACTACTACTACTACTACTACTACCACTACTACTACTACTACTACTACTACTACTACTACTATACTACTACTACTACTACCACTACTACTACTACTACTACTACTACTACTACTACTACTACTACTACTACTACTATTACTATTACTACTACTACTATTACTACTACTACTACTACTACTACTACTACTACTACTACTACTACTACTACTACTACTACTATAACTACTACTACAACTAATACTAGCCTGTGATCTCTTCAGTTAATATCTAGATTGATGGAGGATGCATACAATCGATTCTAAATCAAAATTGATGAAAACTGAACTGCATACAATAGTCTCCGACTTCCTCCCCCCCCCCCCTCCCCGCCGTCACCCATTAATCGGTCTATAACCCTCCTGACACATTTTTCTGTTATTCAACATCCCATAAAAGACACGCAAGGGCGCATTACTCCTATATTCTCTAAAGTTAAATTGCTCCCCGTCGTGAACTCTTAAAGGGAATTATTAAACTTCTATTTGATCGGAACGAATAACCCTTAATTAAAATATAACGACTTAGTATAATTGGTTTTCGATCAAAGTCGATCACAACTAGGGCAGTTATATAAGCAAATTTGGTTTACTGGTCAAATTCAATGGCTGCAAAAAATCGTAGTTTATAGTTTTTGACAATCTTCACAACCTTAAGCTCAAATGACATGCCTAGTGGGCCCTGATAGCTCAGTTGGTAAAACACAACAAATTTCCTCCGTAAAAGGATCCGTGTGCTCTCGAGGTTTTTTCCTGACACCCCCAGCACCCGGACCACCCAGCAGTGAATGGGTAGCTGGGTCTATTAGATATGGTAGAAAGTACTTTGCAAGGTCCCAGGTTTGATGGTTAAAAAAAAACCAAGATGAGGGTCAATTAAATCGATCGATATTTCAAGGCCAAGTTTTTTTTGGCTAAATTTTCAAATACGTGTTTTTCAATAGAACGGCAGTTAACAGGTTAAAAACAGTTATCTTACACCAGTATGACGCAGGTTGTAACGAATGCTGTTAGAGGACTTTATAGCTATTCAGACGGAACGGCCATGGTTTATAATTTTACATAGCAGGAAATATCAAATTAGTTGATTTCTTTTTCTCATTTCCGATTTTCTGATTTTAATCATTTGCATTTCATATTTAGGTCTATATCAAAGTATAACAAAATATTTAAAAAATAAAAGAAGTTTTGCATTTATAAAGCGCAATATCCACTAAACGGGCTCAAAGCGCTTTACAAGGGGTCCTAGGCCAGCAGCGACACTTAATGTATAGGGCGAGACTTGACACCTGTTAGGCGATATTACCATTTTTTGTCTTACAGAGCCACAGCTGTTAGCGGACATGTACTCATTATACACCTGAGTGTGGTGAGAGAATGTGAGTAAAAAGAATTTTCCAAGGACTCAACAACTATCATTTGAAAACCGTCATTCTCTTGTATTAAAAAACTGTATTTTATTATAAGAACACTTCTCTCCTTTAGAGCCATTTGACCCATGGAGCTGGAGTTTATCCCGGTTTCTTGAAACGGACAATAGCAATTGCTTGCTATCTTTTGGATATGACACTTCTTCTTCTTCTAGGTTCCATGCCTGGTCCAGGCTTCGGATACTGCATGAATTATCTCTCTCCATTCCTCCCTGTCTCTTGCCTTTTCAAACAGCTCTTGGATTGTTAGGCTGGTGAAGCCCTTCAGTTGGTCTATGAGTGTTTTTCTTTGTCTCCCCCGGGCGCGTTTACCAGGTATTTTTCCACAACTTGCCAGGTATTCATTCTTATCTTTCCTTACTATGTGTCCGAAAAAGGATAGTTGTCGATCCACTATTAAGGGCATTAGTTTCCTTTGTTGGTATGTTTGTTTTAGCACTTCTTCGTTCGTTTTGTGTGCAGTATACGATATTCTCTGCATCCTTCTCAAGCACCACATTTCAAAAGCTTCAATGTTCTTTTGTGTTTCTGCATTTGTAGTCCAGCTTTCGCATCCGTATAACAAGATTGGCCACACGTAGCACTTCAAGACTCGGAATCTAATCCCGAACGACATCTGTTTGTTTTTCAAAATGTTTCCCAGGTCCATGAAGGCCTGTTTGGCTTGAGTTATTCTTGCTCGTATGTCTCGGTTACATCTTCCATCTGTTGTCACTATTGAACCTAGGTATTTAAAACTTTCTACGTTGGTAAGTTGCTCGCCGTGAATCGTTATATTGCAGGTGTTGTTGTTTTCGGGGTTTTTTCTGTATTACCATGCATTCCGTTTTGGTGATATTCACTTCCATTCCCTTGGCTTCACTATCTACTACCACTTTGTCAACAATCTTTTGAAGTTGGATTTCTGATGTTGCAATGAGTACCGTATCGTCTGCGTATCTTATATTATTTATGTTGTGACCTCCCACTTTTATTCCCTCCATATTATTTATGCCCCTCATGATTGTTTCTTGGTATAGATTAAACAGATCTGGTGAGGCAACACACCCTTGACGGACTCCTTTCTTAATAGGAATGGAATTTCCTGTAGAGTTTCCGATTTTGATAGATGCCTGCTGGGTGTAGTATAATGTTTGCATGAGTCTGAGGTCTTTCTCATCAGCGCCAATGGAGTGCAGTTGTTTTAGTATTTCTTCGTGGCGTCCTCTATCAAAAGCTTTTTTGTAGTCGACAAAACAGAGGTATAGTGGGGTCTGAACCTGTATAGCTCTTTCACTTAAAACACGGAGGAGGTATATTGCGTTCCTTGTCCCTCTGTCAGGTTGGAATCCATATTGTTCTTCTGCGATTTCGGGGTTAATCTTATTCCTTAGCCTGTTGATAATTATACGCAACAGTATTTTGTTGATGTGGCTTATTAAACTTATAGTTCTAAAATTTTCGCATCTGACTGCACCTGCTTTCTTTGGTATTGCTATGAAAATAGAGTTACAGAGATCTTCTGGAATTTTCCCAGTATTGTATATATTGTTGAATAATATGTGAAGTTCATCAATTGCTAGATCTCCTAGGCTTTTTAATACCTCTACAGATATTTCATCAGGGCCTGTTGCTTTACCATCCCTCATTCGTTCCATGGCATGTTCAATTTCACTTTTGGTGATGTTTGGTCCGCTTAATGGTTCTTTGAATTTCAGTGGTGGTTCATTTCTATTTGGATCATTGTACAGTTCGCCTATGTATTCTACCCATCGGCTTTCTATATGTTGTTCTTCAAATAGCAGTTCCCTTGTTTCTTTTGGATATGACACTAGTCAATCGCAAAGTACTTTCCGCCAAATCAAATATACTCAGCTACCCATTCACTGCTGGGTGGTCAGAAAAAATCTCGACTGCACCCGGGATCGATCTTGGTCCCTTTGCTTTTGAAGCGAGTGACCTACCAATTGAGCTATCGGGACCCCCAAAATTTCTCTCACCTCACTTTTACTGATTGTTGGTATTTAAATAAATGCTACATTTTGAAGAAAATTATTTTGCAATAAATATTAGACAATGCTCGATCATTAATCCTCTCCTTACCAACCAAGAGTGGCCGAGTGGTTAAGGCATTGCACTGTGACCTGGAAGGACCCGGGTTCGAGCCCCGCTTCAGGCACTTTCGTTTTTTCAGCGAGCAAGATTATTTACCCCCGATTTGTTCACTTGGACAACATGGGTGATTCCTGTTGACATCAGACATCTTGTTTGATGAGTTATCGATATTCCTTCGTGGAATGCCTAGGCGACGATATTCTATGATGTCGTGGCGGAAAAGGCATAATTTTTTTAATTACCAACCATAGGAAAATCGTCACATTCGTTACGATGCAACCATTAACATCAAAAAAATAAAAATAAAATATTTTGTAATAGCTCTAAAATACTGTTATTCAGAGCTCATTTTGCAGGACAAGATTATATATTATATAAATTATTTGTTGCTTTGCTGTTTGAATTACTTAATCTATTTTTGTTTAGAGTGAGTGTAAAATTTTGAATAAAATTCTGAAAATCGGCTGGTAAAGAGAGGGTTAAATTATACTTATATGCACACAAATCGCTTATCTAGGACGAACTGAATCATTTCCCGCTTATTCGAACCAAAATCCGAATCGAGAGAAATGTCAATAATAAGTATGTCGTATGTAGTCTATGAGTTCAATATTAAACATAGTTCAAGTTGATTACAGTCTGATTGAACGCTTGTCCTTAACGTCAACCCGACATTCACATGGCGCTGATATGGCCTGAACGTGTCACGGGTGCTATGAACTCTTAAACATAAACAAACAAAAAATGGTTTGGGTGTCTGATAACACATGGGCACACACAAACACTCACGCGCGCACACATATAAAGATAGATAGATTGTAAGATAGATGGATGTATACATACATACATACATACATACATGTATACATACATACATACATACATACATAGATACCTACATACATACATACATACATAGATACCTACATACATATGCTGCTGATATGGCTATTATTATATTATTATTATTATTATTATTATTATTATTATTATTATTATTATTATTATTATTATTATTTATTATTATTATTTTATTATTATTATTATTATTATTATTATTATTATTATTATTATTATTATTATTATTATTATTATTATTATTATTATTATTATTATTATTATTATTATTATTATTATATTATTATTATTATTATTATTATTATTATTATTATTATTATTATTATTATTATTATTATTATTATTATTATTATTATTATTTATTATTATATATTATTATTATTATTATTATTATTATTGTTGTGTTATATGATGATGATTGTATTGATGATGATGATGATGATGATGATGATGATGATGATGATGATTATGATGATGATGATGATGATATGATGATGATGATAGATGATGATAATGATGATGATGATGATGATGATGATGATGATGATGATGATGATGATGATGATATGATGATGTACTATTATTACTATTATTATTATTATTATTATTATTATTTTATTATTATATTATTATTATTATTATTATTTTATTATTATTATTGTTATTATTATTATTATTATTATTATTATTGTTATTATTACTATTATTATTATTATTATCATTATTATTATTATTATTATTATTATTATTATTATTATTATTATTATTATCATTAGTATTATCGGGTGTAAAGGGTTTATATTCCAATCGAATTCAATTGATTAACGTTTCTTTTAAAAAAAATTATTTCCACAGGTCTTGTAAAAGATTTAGATGTCCATAAATATGAATCAGCCACAAAATATCTTCAGTCTCATGAAACATATATCTTAGTGCAAAAGGTAAGCTTTAATTTGTATATGTATCCATCTATCAAGTTATTTATGCATTTATTTATTTAACTATTGATTAATCAATTCATTAATTTATTTGTTTGCTGTCTAATTTATTTATTTATTTATTTATTAAAGCACATCTGGATGCCGTCATGTATGTATTTATTTAATGGTTCATCTGCAATTTGTGTATTTATATCTGTGTTGTTATTTCTATATATCTATTTTATAGGTATTTCTTTTTTTTCCCCTCTTATTTGTAGCTGCAGACTTAATGTTATTTTAAGGTCTATATCCATTTATCTAAATATATTGAGTTTGAAACCAGACACATTAAATAATAAGCATGTACATAAAAGAAATTACAAAAAGTAATATGAATATATAAATGATAGTTATTAATGTGAATGATAATAGTAATAAAATAAATAAATAAATAAATAAATAAATAAATAAATAAATAAATAAATAAATAAATAAATAAATACATAAATATTTTCTCATAAGAGGAACCAAAAAAAAAAGCTCAAAAAACAAACAAACAAGCAAACAAATTATAAAAAGAAAAAGAAAATGGATAAATTGATTTTTAAAAAGTAAACAAACAAACTGACAACAAATTTTGGATGTCTCTCATTCTAGAACAGTGGGTATTATACTTATCCGCATACCATCGGTAGTAAAACCTGTGTAGTTTGCTATGATTACTAATCAATGTCATTGTTTACATTATGGCAACTGTCCGAGGGACGTTGTTATCTCGATGTCTATTGGAAATGGCTCGCTATTCTTCCCGATCTTGTAACAGTCTGAGACATCATTACATACGGATTATTCAATAAACAAATGAAACAAAAATTAATGAAATTGTAGACCTACATTATAATAATATATAGCCTATTTCATCTCATTCTCCTGACCGAAGAGTATTGTCACGATTTCAAATACGATGCATTGATATTTATCTTACAAATAATCGAGCAAGCTCCTGAGCACGTAAACACAATGCATTAATATCGTAAATTCAAAACCCTACATTATGCATGACAACCTTTTGACAATGACTTCGTCTACGTGACGTCTTATATATTATATCTAATTGTCTCCATGTCAATTTTATTATTCGTAATTCTTTAGAATGCTATTGACTTTAGATATCTGTTTTAAACAATCTAAGAAAAGACAAATTATAATGTTATTCTTAACCCTCTCCTTACCAACTATAGGAAAATCGTCACATTCGTTACGATACAACCAACATCTTTCTTATTCAAATTTTTTCTGTACATCATAAAATTTAAAGAAAATGAACAGTGCGTTGTTGAGCATGTTTTGTTAAAGAAATTATGTATCGCAAGAACTTACTGCTATTGTGTTTGAGTGATAAAACATATATTTTTGTGTTAGTTGGGTGTGAAGTTTTGGGGAAAATCCTGAAAATGGCTGGTAAGGATAGGGTTAAACCAAACAACAATTAGCAAAAGTAGCAACAAAAATAACGTCTAATATAATGACATCAGATTGCTGTGTTTTGTATGTCCGAGTCCCACGATCGTTATATTATTCCGTTTTCCAGGAAAATGACTTCAATGGTTTTTTTTTCGTTTTTTTTCTTCATTTTCTCATTCATAGGAATTGTTGTTGGAAGGAGGGGATTCGCCTGTGACACGCATAGCCCAGTATACGTACGTCCCACTGCTTGAAAAGTACACGGAGCTCTTTCCGAACTTCAGGATTCACGTAGCGGAAGTTATCGATCCAAAGAAAAAACGAATAAAAACCGGAACGAAGTCGCCGAGTCCTGCCGGAAAATTGATGGGAAGAACCAAAAAGACGGACCCATCTCCAAAAAGAGGAACGAAGAAAAAATAATGTTTGAATTTGTTTATGAGTTAAAATTTTGTTATATCTAGTTAAGATCTTTGTGAACCTGCATGTTGGGAGGAACATGGATAAATAATGATAGAATCTATCCTGAGTGTGTCAAATTGATACTTGATACGTATGACTTGTTATGTGAGAGCTCTTCACATTGAAATGGTGAAGAAAGAGCAAAGATTTTATTTTAACGTGACATCGCCTCAAATTGGTATTAAGTCGGGGTAAACCAAATGCCGAAACATGAATTTCATGTTCAAATGCTCAGAGATATGAAATTTTGATCTGCCGCACTATAAGAAAATGTTTACAATATTCACCAACTTGATAAAACTTTCATATGAGTAAAACTTAATTGGACACTTATAGATAGAACGAAATTGACGTCACTAGGGTCTTTCTTTGTTATTGTTTCTTTTTGCCATCCACGTTTATGAGTAATTCTCACCAGACTGTATTAACCAGACTATAAACTTTTAAGGTTACACACAATTTTGTGTGTTGGTTGTTATATTTCCGGATGGCAATGTTGTGAGTTTCTTAGCCAAGCACATACTATCTATAGGACAAAAGAAAAATATCCCACACGTCACCTTCAAAATCTATCTTTTGAATGTCCAGTCCAGAGAATTGACGAGCATCTGCGCTCTTTCTTTCCTCGCCATTAGAATAAAATCGACACGATAACTAGGCATGCATCGAGCTTCAGACGTCTCATCTTCTCCACACCATTGGAGACTGAAAAGCCCGGACGCTCCGCAGCTACACCAGTCTTCGATTTGCTGAAGTTATGGCCTGAAAAGAAGAAGTAGTAGTAGTGGTAGTAGTAGTAGTAGTAGTAGTAGTATAGTAGTAGTAGTAGTAGTAGTAGTAGTAAGTAGTAGTAGTAGTAGTAGTAGTAGTAGTAGTAGTAGTAGGTAGTAGTAGTGTAGTAGTAGTAGTAGTAGTAGTAGTAGTAGTATAGTAGTAGTAGTAGTAGTAGTGTATATAGTAGTAGTAGTAGTAGTAGTAGTAGTAGTAGTGTAGATAGTAGTAGTAGTAGTAGTAGTAGTAGTAGTAGTAGTAGTAGTTGTAGTAGTAGTAGTAGTAGTAGTAGTAGTAGTTGTAGTAGTAGTAGTAGTAGTGTAGTAGTAGTAGTAGTATAGTAGTAGTAGTAGTAGTAGTAGTAGTAGTATAGTAGTAGTAGTAGTAGAGAAGAAGAAGAAGAAGAAGAAGAAGAAGAAGAAGAAGAAGAAGAAGAAGAAGAAGAAGAAGAAGAAGAAGAAGAAGAAGAAGAAGAAGAAGAACTGTGAATAACAGATCCCCCGACATAATACCGTTTTGTGACGAAATGTCTCATATGAATAAAATCATCTCTGGCAATAGCAAATTCATTATGACATTCAAATCAATTTACATCAACCATTTACCCAGAATTCGATAGATGAAATAAATGTCATTGCCAATATAAATCTCATTCATATTCTATATTTCCTGTTTGTAAACGTTATTGTTATTTTTGTAAAAGTAGGTATAACAGTTCTCATAAATTATTCTTTTAATAAGCAAGTTGAAAGATGAATATTGCATAGAGGTACCTCCAAGATAGATGCTCTCTGAAAAAAAGCAATGAAACATTTTTTTTTCAGGTCACATCTACAACAGATTAATTTTACTGTGATATTTTTTGAAAGATTAAAAAAAATAATATCTGAATCCATTCAAAATTGAGGGTTCAAATTGCTAATATTAATACTGATTAGTTTCATTCCGATCATATCAATAGGATTGTGGATCTTTTCTTTCGTATGTACGATATTTAGTTATTCTCTTACTTCCTAAAGTAGGGCAATTTTGTTTGCTCAATAATACTAATAATATCATAAGCTAATATTTATTTGTTGATTGTAACACGAAACTAAAAGGTTTTTTTGATTATCTAAAACATCCACTTTATGGTAACTCTCTCGAGATCACGTTGATTAAAAATCGAACAAATTTATTGGATTTTCCGTTCATTTTATCAGCTCGAGAGATTTAAAAGCAATCTCAGAACAATTCGTTGCCGCAAACAATTTTTATTTCGCGTTGGAGACGAATGCCAAGATATTGATATTTTCCCAAAATGTTCTAGTCGTTTTTTTGTTTGTTTCTTACCCTCCATTATAATAGGCACCTAGGGACAGGGAGGATTACCACGCCTCTCGGACAGTCATACGAATGTAAACAAAGACAATCAGTGCTAAACTTGGCTAAAAAAAATCCCCCAGTATTTTCATCGACGGTATGCGTTGTAGGAAAATAAAAAAGCCTAGCTAGTTCTACACGCCTGATCAATCGTACCACCACAGAAAACTTTTGTGTAATAACTTTTAACGTTAATAGACTGGTTGAGCTAATTATCTAGTGAGGAATTTATAACCACACAACTAACGGTGGAAAAGTAGAGTGATGTCAAATTCCTTCATTTTATTGTTTACAAACAACCAGCTATATTTTCCCGATATTATATATATATATATATATATATATATATATATATATATATATATATATATATATTATATATATATATATTATGATAGAAATATATTTTGTATGTATTTTATAAAAAAAAAATACTACTATATTATAAAACTATAATAGAAATATATTTTGTATGTATTTTATAAACAAAATAAAAAAATACTACTAGAAATAACAGGTGATTTGGGATAAAGCATAGTTTGAGCACTTACGATAGTACTATAATTTTGTTTCATTCCCATGTAGCGTGTCGACACGTATTTTTTCTGAAATGATAGTATGTAAAACATGTTAGGATAATAGGTAAAATCGACGTGTACCTTTATAAACGTCTGACATCCGAATTCAATTATGGGCCTAGTTTAACATTGTTGTAATGGACAATATTTTGCGTCATTTTTCGATCTGTTTTTGAGATTTCCATTACAACAATGAGCCCACAATGGATTGGGTTATCAGACCTGCAAATAAGTGCACGTCGGGTAAAATCAGCGACAATTTGTCACCTATCGTCTCAAAACGGCATTAAGTCTGCCTGAGCCTGATGATCAACACGGTGTATTAATCTTAAAGAGAAAGATTTTAGGTCTTCTTCAACTCAAATTTCTCTCTTTATTTAGTTCCATCCAACATTATACCACATTGGTCACCCGCAGTATTCCTTCGTTTGTTTTTTCTCTCCTCTGATTATCTCTATTGTTCTGTTAAACATTCTCTCATGCAATTTAAGAAAAATGTACGCATGCTAATTTATTACATCAACATTCTTTTTATATATTTAACACATTTGACAATTGTAAATAAAAATATTATGCTATAAGTTCATTTCAGCATCAATTATTTTGTTGTTTTTTTTTTCTTTTGGAAAACGCAAATTACGCTGAAATAATTAAGCAGCGTTAAATAATGATTGATATTCCACTCTATTCCGCGAGTCCTTAGTAACCAAGCGAACGCCTCTTTTTGTTTACATTCCAAGATCATACTATAACTTACGCAAAGGATCTGCCAAATATTTATCTGCCGTCTTTCAGGTTTTTAAGTCTTGTATTTATGTTTATATGGTTTATATTTTGTTGTTGGCTGAAGAAGGATTTTGAGCCCGAAATGTTCGGTGTTTTTTTCCCCATTTATTTTGGTAGCTGTTATAGTAGGTTTTGTTTAATTTTTTTTTTTACATACTTGCATTTGCATCGAGTTGCGGGATTTATTAAATTATCCTGCCCCTTACTGTATGATAAACGTAATGACGTAATGACATTGAGGTGATTAACAAAAACAACGAAGTTGTGTCATCACAATGACACACATTTAGTTTGAGTGTGTAAGTAAGGAGCCATTTTCAAGGACTCATCAGCCTTGCATCACCTCAGCAGTAGATTATTTCTCATCATTGTTCATATAAGTGCCCGCTGTCCTCCACTTTCTCTGAAGGAATATGAATGAATCACAAGAACGTGATGGAGACATAGACACTAAATGAATATATTATACGTGTGGCTATGTAGTTTTGTGGTATGCCACTCGCTTTCGTATGGGAAGGTCCTGGGTTCGAGCCTCGCCCGGCGCATAGTTGAGTCCTTGGAAAAGACTCTTTACTCACATTCTCTCCCCGTACTCAGGTGTAAAATGAGTACCTGACCGTTAACAGCGTTGTCTCTGTCCGAAAAATGTAATATCGCCTAACAGGCGTCATATCCCGTCCTAAATGTTAAGTGTTGCCGTGGACCAGGACCCTCTGTAAAGCGCATTGAGCACGTTTAGTGGATATTGCACTATATAAAAGCTCAAGTATGTAATTTATAACTCAAGTGATTCGGATGTACTGACTTCACTGCTCAAAGCGAATAATAACACGAAATGAAGTGAGTAGAAAAGTGCCAGAAGACAATAGAGAATAAAAACTTTGCGGCGACGAGGATTCGAATGGTGGATGGCGTCGATTGTAGAGCGTCCCTCACGTAGCCAGGCAGAGTTGCCGTAACAGTACGGTCGGGGGTTCAAATCCGCACTGCTGCATAGATTTTATTCTCTATTGTCTTCTTGCACTTTTCTACTCACTTCATTTTGTGTTATCATCAACACAAGTGCCTACTCCACTCACTTTTCTGAATCAAAGCGAATACTAATCTGTCGGAAGCTGTGGACGAAAAATCAATGTACCAAAATGAATTTAACAGCTTCAAAAAAGAACAAAGTACCAAACACGGAACGTTCCGGACTCATTACCTTCTTCAGTTAAGAACAAAATAGTAGAAACGTCAATACCTGACTTAAGACAAAATTAGATCAAAAGATAAAATTCCCTTTATTCATCGCATGGGGGAAATTTGTCTCTAGGGTCTATTCCAAGGGAAGACTGGAATAACGCAGCCGTCAGCCGTTGTGCAGGGCCGCAAATTGAGCTAGGGTGAAGTGACTTGCTCAAGGCCACACAGCGCAGTGGCGGGTAATCGAACTCGGTACCTTTCGCGTACGAAGCAAAGACCATACCGCTGAGTCACGCTGCCCATCATTATTCCTATAAGTGGCCGCAGATAGATGGTAGAAGAGTATCAAGCACGTCTCGTCGAATATTTCAATTTTGTATTTGACAGCAAGACATGTCGAATACTATTCTCTTTTTCTGTTTTTTTTTTTAAACCCGAGATATTCCATATCTGGTGCTTTATTTATTAAAAAAAAAAAAAATTAAAATTGAGCTTTTATATAGCGCAATATCCACTGAATGTGCTCAAAGCGCTTTACAAGGGATCCCTGGACAACAGCTACATTTAACCTGTAGGACGGGACATGACTTCTTTTAGGCGATATTACTCTTTTTTTTCGGACAGAGACAACGCTGTTAACGGCCTGGTACTCTTTTTACGTCTGAGTACGGTGAGAGAATGCGAGTAAAATGCCTTCTCTAAGGACTCAACTATGCGCCGAGCGAGGCTCGAACCCATGACCTTCCGACCCGAAAGTGAGTGTCATACCACTAGACCACATAGCCGCACGAAAGAAAAAACATAAATGAAGACCTGTAAGTCATTACGACAGATGGTAGACCACTAGACCACATAGCTGTTAGATTAATTTCAGTACATTACTGACCACACAGCTTAACGAAACAAAAGTTAGATAAAAGAAAGTAAGTGTAAAAAGTCTTCCCATACCATCTTTAACAATGTTACGGCCTTTTCATTGATACTATATCCGAACGTTTTATATCCTAACCTTGCTCTAACTACACTGAAAGAAAGACGAATTGGTGGGAACAACACTACTAAAATGGTAAATAGATAGATAAACAAATAAAACATGGTGAGTTCACAAAAATGGTTAAAGTAAATGACGAGCTCCTAGAAACTGTGGACTGTAAAAACAAAAAGTAATGATAAAAAAAAAAAATGAAAGTTTTAAAAAGAATAAAATATTATAATACGCTTCAACAGTCACTTCCCTCGTAATGACGCATGGTAACTTAGTAACTGGCTATAAACTATCAGAACAACGGCGGACGCCCTTAAGATATATTTAGAGGAGAAAAACATTATAAATATGATCATGTTTTGACTTTTATACATTCTGATCACATGACATATGAAAAGTTCTAGCCAGCATGAAGAATAAAAAGTACCAATATTCTTTGTTTAGAATCACCACGATGGCCGCCGTTGCTGGGCGACGTGACATCAGACTATTGAATCCAATTAGCTTGTTGAGTTCACAAAAAAATGGTTAAAGTAAACGCTGAGCTCCTAGTAACTGTGGACTGTAAAAAAGTAATGATCAAAAGACAAAACAAATAATATGAACGTTTTAAAAAGAATCAAATGATTAATATGGAATGTTTCGGGTTCAAAATCATTCTTCATTCAACAACAACAATACATCAACAACAACAAAAACAACAACAACAACAATACATCAACAACAACAAAAAAGATAGTTAAAACTATTTTAACTGGATTTGTTGTTTGCTGTGGAAGAATTTTGATCCCAAAACGTTGTGTGTCAAGGACTTTGTCATTTTTGAGACTGTTACGGTGATCACTTGTTGGATAATTATTTTTTTTTGCAATCAAAAGTTGTTTTAATGATTAGATAGCCAACTGACTGACGTCAGAAACAAATTATTTCAAGTGTTTTATAATATTACAACGTCGAGTTTATCACGGAATAGAGTTTCAAAGTGTATTCAATCTTAGGCTTTCGCCAATAAATCACATAATTTGATGACAACATACATGAAAGTGGAAAAAAATGGTAAATGGAACCAAAAAATAAACGGATACCATTAATTACCACAAAAAAAAAAAACAACAACAAAAAAACAACAAAAAAAAAAAAAAAAAAAAAAAAGTAAATAAATAAAAAATAAACAAATGTACAACAATCGTTACAAGAGACATGTAAGGGACATAACCCAATAGTACGGAAATCCTTTTATTTATCGCGGTTATCTACCATGGTCGTTGAAATTCTAGACATCTAAATTTTGCCTCGGAGAACAACTTCTCAAAGATGCTAATGTAAAATGCGCGCCTTAGAGCCTAGATAGTCACACAGGATTTATGAATCGGAATTTTGGTGTGTGATATCGACTCTGGGTAATGTAAATGGTGCTGCTCGAAGTTCAAAGAAATAAATAACAAATGTGAAATTGAATGTAAGCTTCAATTTAATTACGAAAACAGATTAAATGGACGGTTCAGGTTTCCACTTTGTCAACAAACAGGATGAATGAAACATTACAGATGAGTGAGATATTGTGTTAACAACGCCACTACCACATTATCTCATTCATCTGTAGTGTTTCATTCATCCCGTTTGTTGACAAAGGGGAAACCCGAAACGTCCAATAATTAAATTGAAACTTACGTTCAATTTCACATTGCAATTTATTAATATCAGCTCTGAGAAATGATGTTCATGAGTATGAAGAAAGAAAAAATATAAATGAAGACCCGTAAGTCATTACGACAAATGGTAGAGCACTCAACTTAAGCTTTGGGCTTAAGCTTTCACATAGCACAATATCTACTAAACGTGCTCAAAGCGCTTTACAGCAACACTTAACATATAGGACGAGACATAACGTCTGTTATGCGATATTTCAAATTGTCGGACAGAGACAACGCTGTTCCGGGTACTCACTTTACACCTGAGTACGGTGAGATAATGTGAGTAAAGAGCCTTTTCCAAGGACTCAACTATACTCAACTTTTATTATTATTATTATTATTATTATTATTATTATTATTATTATTATTATTATTATTATTATTATTATTATTATTATTATTATTATTATTATTATTTTTAATTGCTTTTTTTTACAATAACAATTTGCAACTCGTTCAGAATACTGTCATCTACAATCCACCGTTACATTAGTGGTTTTTTTTTTTTAGCGGCTATGCTTGTGATATGACGCAATTTTGGAAAAGACTGCCCACCCAGGAAGCTCAGGTGTAAAAGGAGTAGGACTATGGCAGGTAACAGCGTTTTCCCTGTCGAAAAAAAAAGTGGGATAATGTCTTACAGGCTGTAGGTCTAGTCCTGCATGTTTCTACATATTTCTGCACTCCTCAGACCCTCTTTTATAGCGTTTATTTTTTTTTTTTTTTGATAATTATCGGTTATTGCTTTGTATAAAAGCTCATTTTTTAAAATTTGTAGATAACAATTTAGCAATCATTCATGTATGCAGCACCAGTTGGTAGAGCACCCATTCCATATCGTAAGCAAGAAAACTAGTAGTAGCGTATGGCTACACCTCCAAATTTATTTCGTCAACCCAGCTTCTAAAATCTTCCTCCACACTAAGGACGGTTTCGTAGCCACCTTCAAGTTTTGTGACTGGACAATGGAGGACGATGTGATCGCTGGTCTCTGGGGATGCCTGACATTTATGGCAGGTATCACTATTTCTAGGTTTCCATCTGCACATATTTGATGAAGCAAGAAAACTGATAATTAGCTAATCTGTCCACCTGGCAGCAATTTGATTACAGAATCGTTCAGATCTGGCCGAAATTACTTTGCGATTGACACGTGCTATGTGATGGGAGAAGGTAGATAGTCCTTTTAGCACTGCAAAATATAAATAAGAGAAAAAGAGAAAAAAAAAACCCAAAACAAAACAAATAACAATACAATAAAAAAAAAGCAAAAGAGTTTCAAAGTTTATTCAATCTTAGGCTTTCGCCAATAAATCACACAATTTGATGACAACATAGACGTCTATATAATAATAATAATAATAATAATAATAATAATAATAATAATAATAATAATAATAATAATAATAATAATAATAATAATAATAATAATAATAATGATAATAATAATAATGATAATAATAATAATAATAATAATAATAATAATAATAATAATAATAATAATAATAATAATAATAATAATAATAATGATAATAACAAAACAAAACTAAAACAAACAACAACAATCAATTAAAAACAAACACTGGCGTTATGAGCTCTTGTATGATTTTTTTGCCAATAATTTTTTTTCAATAATAATGATGATGATGATAATAATAATAATGATAATAATACTACTACTACTAATAATAATAATAATAATAATAATAATATGATGAATATAATAATAATAATAATAATAATAATAATAATAATAATAATAATAATAATAATAATAATAATAATAATAATAATAGTAATTATAATAATGATAATAATAATAATAATAATAATAATAATAATAATAATAATAATAATAATAATAATAATAATAATAATAATAATAATAATAATAATAAATTACTTTGCGATTGACACGTGCTATGTGATGGGAGAAGGTAGATAGTCCTTTTAGCACTGCAAAATATAAATAAGAGAAAAAGAGAAAAAAAAAAACAAAACAAAACAAATAACAATACAATAAAAAAAAAAAGCAAAAGAGTTTCAAAGTTTATTCAATCTTGGGCTTTCGCCAATAAATCACACAATTTGATGACAACATAGATGTCTATATGAAAGTGAAAAAAAAAACGGTAAATGGAACCAACAAATCAACTGATACAATTAATAACCTCAAAAAAATACAACAATCGTAATACCACCAATACGTACAATAATAATAATAATAATAATAATAATAATAATAATAATAATAATAATATAATAATAATAATATAATAAATAATAATAATAATAATAATAATAATAATAATAATAATAATAATAATAATAAATAATAATAATAATAATAATAATAATAATAATAATAATAATAATAATAATAATAATAATAATAATAATAATAATATATAATAATAATAATAATAATAATAATAATAATAATAATAATAATAATAATAATAATAATAATGATAATAAAAATGATAATAATAATAATAATAACAAAACAAAACTAAAACAAACAACAACAATCAATTAAAAACAAACACTGGCGTTATGAGCTCTTATATGATTTTTTTGCCAATAATTTTTTTTCAATAATAATGATGATGATGATGATGAGGATAATATTAATAATAATAATAATAATAATAATAATAATAATAATAATAATAATAATAATAATAATAATGATAATAAAAATGATAATAATAATAATAATAATAATAATAATAATAACAATATTATTAGTGTGTATGTGTGTGTGTGTCTCTCTCTCTCTCTTGTGTGTGTGTGTGTGTGTGTGTCTGTGTGTGTGTGTGTTTTTTTTTTATTTGTTTTTTTTCCAACCAGTTGACTGACGTACTCCTTAAAAACTCGTATTAATAAATTTTGGCCAGAAATCTCGTCCTTCAAATATCGATCGATTTAAATGACCCTCATCTTGTCAAAACTTCACAAACCTGGGACTTGACGAAGTCCCTGGTTTGAGAGTTTATGACAAGATCAAGGTCATTTAAATCGATCGATATTTGAAGGACGAGCTTTCTGGCCAAAATTTTTATATACACGTTTTTTTTTCCAAATTATAACAGTTAACTGGTTAATGGCAAAAAAAAAAAAAAAAAAATTGTATGTGAAGGGGTAAAGAAAAAGGCAGTAAGATCCTCAATTGAATTTGAAATATTGTGATAAGGACAAGAAAAGAGTAGGAATTGAATTAATGGTGTTAGGACTTGGAGTCCTTGTAGTGGATCGATGGACACTAGAAAGAGGGGAATACAGAGCTGCCAACTTCAAATTTCAAAAAAATCGTAGTTTCCTAGAAATAAATAATAATGTGAAATTGAATGTAAGCTTCAATTTAATTACAAAAACAGATCAAATGAACGTTTCGGGTTTCCTCTTTATCAACAAAACAGGATGAATGAAAGACTACAGATGAATGAGATGATGTGGTAGTGACGTAGTTAAGATGAATAAACAAAACATAGTATGCTCCTTTGTAAGGAATCAGGAATTAAAATAGAATATTAGATATTTTCCTAGGGAAAAAGAATAATCACTTAAAATAGATTTAGAAATAAATAATTTGCCATTAGCATTATCCAAAAAAAAAAAATCAACAAAAAATACTACAAAGGCTCTAAGGAATTAAATTTCCCTTTTCAATAAGATCTATTGAGTCAAAGAAGCGAATGTTGTTCTGTAGCTGGAGCCAAAAAATCGTATTTTTACGAGTATTTCGTAGTACTAGGCAGGACTGGGTAATGGTAGGGGGGAGGAGTTTCGGGGTAGGGGGTGGGGTGGATGAGGGGAGGGGGGGGGGGGCTGGATCGAAGGAGATGGATTTGGTTGGATGTCGGGGATGGGGTTGGGTGGGTGTAGATGGATGCTTTGTATATTAAGATAATATTCGGGTGGATAAGTAAATAGTCCCGATGTGAGATGTATTTGGCAGGGAAAATAGGACGAACAGTGTATACTGGAAAGGGGAGGGAAGGGAGAGGTTGGTAAGGAATGATTTCTTATAAGATAATGATAACATTATAGTTAGATCGATAAAGAGGTTGTAAGGCATATGGAGAGAGTATTTATTCTCGGTGTCTTTACCGTTAAAATAATGGAAGCAATTCATTTACTACCCTCTGGATAGGACGCAAGTCTATCAGAAAAAAAACTTTCCTCCAGATATAGCAGAAACTGCTACCCAATCACTGAAGTAGGCAGGGGAGTCAGAAAATGTTTTTTGACTGTACCCGGGATCAGTGTCTGTCCCTTTGATTGCGAGGCGATAGCTCAACTAACTGAGCTATTGGGACTTTCTCCAACTCTATAGATAGAACGAAATTGACGTCACTCAGGTCATTGTTTTTTGACATCCACGTTTATGAGTAATTATCACTAAGCTGTATTATTCAGACTATTCAATATTCAACTTCACATAGTTTTGTGTGTTGGTCCGTTATATTTCCGGATGGCAATGTTGTGAGTTTCTTAGCCAAGCTCATAGCATATATAAGTTGGACATTAATTGTATGCATAATGTATAATTTTAATGAGAAAACTTGACTTATTGCCGATCGCCTCCTAATCTTCGGACTGGGACGCTTTGGCAGCTTCTCTGATTTGTTGAGTGAGTTCTTTCAACTGATGACAATCTGCTGCTATGGATCTCAGGTGTTCTAGATCCTTTTCGCATCTCAGTTCTTGTGTGTCATCGAGGCATTCGAGGTCTTTATTTATCGCAATGAGAGAATGTTAGACATAATGGGAGTGCGGTTAGAGAGGAAACAGAGATGAATTAAATGTTAGACGGTTTAAAAACTCTGCAGAAACAATTCGCTGGAAAGAGGGATGGAAAATTGAAAGGAACATTGATAAATGCGTTTTGAAATGGATAATTTGAAAGAAAGATTTGGAGAGGTGGAGAGGGAGGGATAGAGAGAGAGAGAGAGAGAGAAAGAGAGAGAGAGAGAGTGTGTATGTTTGAGAGAGAGGGAGAAATAAAGAAAAAGAGAGGGAGAGAGATAGATAGATAGAGAGACAGAGAGAGAGACAGAGAGAGAGAGAGAGAGAGAGAGAGGGGAGAGAGAGAAGAGGACAGAGAAGAGAGGTTTGGGATAGAGAGATAGAGATAGATAGAGAGAGAGACAGAGAGATATATAGAGACGGAGAGAGATAGAAGGAGACAAAGAGAGACAGAGAGATAGAGAGATAGAGAGAGATAGAAAGAGAGAGAGTGAGAGAGATAGTGAATGAGAGAGAGAGTGTGTGTGTATGTTTGAGAGAGAGGGAGAGATAGATAGATAGATAGAGAGACAGAGAGAGAGAGAAAGAGGGGGGGGGGGGGGGAGAGAGAAGAGGACAGAGAAGAGAGGTTTGGGATAGAGAGATAGAGATAGATAGAGAGAGCCAGAGAGATATATAGAGACGGAGAGAGAGAAGGAGATAGAGAGATAAAGAGAGACAGAGAGATAGAGAGACATAGAAAGAGAGAGAGTGAGAGGGCGCTATAACACAAATGAGAGAGAGATGAAGAAAAAAAAAGAGAGATAGATAGATAGATAGAGAGAGAGAGAGAGAGAGAGAGAGAGAGAGAGAGAGAGAGGAGAAGAGAAAGAGAGAGAGTGAGAGAGGGATGAGAGAGAGATAGAGATAGAGAAGAGAGAGAGAGAGAGAGAGAGAGAGAGAGAGAGAGAGAGAGAGAGAGAGAGAGAGAGAAAACAACATTTTTGCCAGTACCAGATGAAAACCTGATCAATATTCATGGTCAAACATGAAGGGTGTTCCTAAAAGAAAATGCACCGGCCGGACGTCTGCTAATATTTACACACACACACACACACACACACACACACACACACACACACACACACAAACGAGCGCGCTCTCACATTATACTCACGCACAGTTATCACCATTGAATTGACTTGTTCAGTTCAGAGGAATTATTGCAATGGTTGGTGCCTTACAAGGCGTCGTCCTGCATGTTAAGTGTTGTTGTCGAATCGGAATCTCACAAAAACAGACATTTCTTACTCAAACAGAAAACAAGCACATTCAATACATATTAATGTTCGACAATATGAGCTGTACAGAATGCCAAGTTTTTATAGTTATAGCAAACAGAAAAGAAATCTGGATGAGAAAGGTGACGGTTGCATCGTAACCAAATGTGACGATTTTCCAATAGGTGGTAAGGAGAGGGTTAATAAGATTTAGTGGACATTTCTTTCTATAAACCTGAAGGGATTTTTGGTGTGTTTTTTTCAAAGACTGTATCAAAGTCTAAGACACAAAATATTAAAAAAAATATTTGTCAGAAACAGCTAGACCCTAACTACATATTCTATTGATAAATTTATAAATTCCCCATTTGGCTAATAGAAAGTATTTAACTTTAAAGAACCTTTAGATCTACGACAATTGGGTTTATTATCATATTATATCATATTATCATAATCATAAAGGGTTACATAATTTTTTTTTTAATTGAGCTTTATATAGCGCAATATCCACTAAATGTGCTCAAAGCGCTTTACAAGGGGTCCCTGGCCAACAGCAACATTTAACATGTAGGACGGGACATGAAGCCTGTTAGGCGATATTACAATTTTTCGGACAAAGACAACGCTGTTAACGGCCAGGTACTCATTTTACACCTGAGTACGGTGAGAGAAGTGAGAAAAGAGCCTTTTCCAAGGACTCAACTATGCGCCGAGTGCGAGGCTTGAACCCAGGACCTTCCGATCCGAAAGCGAGTGTCATACCACTAGATTACATAGCCGCATATAAACCTGAAGGGGTCTTTTGTGTGTTTTTTAAAAGACTGTATCAAAGTCTAAGACACAAAATATTAGAAAAATATTTGTCAATAAAAGCTAGCTACATATTATATTGATAAATTTAGATATTCCCCATTTGGCTAATAGATAGTATTTAACTTCAAAGAACCTTTATATCTACGGCAATTGGGTTTATTATCGAATCATATCATATCATATTATTATCATAATCATAAAGGGTTAAATAGATCAAAAGACCTTTAAATGCCTTGTTGTTGATTTTGCAAATATAAATTTATAATGGTTAAAAACAGTCAAAGGAAAAAAGATCAAATTGATGCATGGATGGACATTATACATGCACAAAATTGTATATACAAACAGGTTCCAACCTCTCTCGGCGCATAGTTGAGTCCTTGGGGGAAGGCTCTTTACTCACATTCTCTCACCGTACTCTGGTGTAAAATGAGTACCTGGCCGTTAACAGCGTTGTATCTGTCGGAAAGAAAATGTAATATCGCCTAACAGGCGTCATGTACCGTCCTACATGTTAAATGTTGCTGTTGGCTAGGGACCACTTGTAAAACGCTTTGAGCACGTTTAGTGGATATTGCTCTATATAAACGCTCAATTATAAATATAAGTACTAGTTTTATGGCCAAATTTGTAAATAAGTGTTTCTTTTTCAAAACACGACAGCAGCTTATAATGCTGTTCACACTACTATGTTATGACGGTCGACCCAATCAGCAAAAAGAATAGTTAGAGCAAGCAAGCATGTTATAGGTCTATCTGACAGCTATCTTCAATAGATAGTTCGAAGATGACGTCGCTCAGGCCTTTGTTATTGTTTTTGCCATCCGCGTTTGTGAGTTGTTCTCACTAAACTGTATTAACCAGACTATATAAGTTCATGGTTACACAGAGTTTATGTGTTGGTCCGTTAATACTTCCGGATAATGCTGTGAACTCCTTGGCCAAGCGCATTCTATTTATAGATAGTTCGAAGATGACGTCACTCATGTCTTTGTTATTGTTTTTTTTTGCCATCCACGCTTATAAGTAGTTCTCACTAAATTGTATGAACCGGACTATACAAGTTCATGGTTACACATAGATTTTTGTGTGTTTCGGATGGCAATGTTGTGAATTTCTTAGCCAAGCGCATACTTTCTATATGCGCCTATAGATAGTTCGAAGATGACGTCACTCAGGCCTTTGTTATTGTTTTTGCCATCCGCGTTTGTGAGTTGTTCTCACTAAACTGTATTAACCATACTATAAAAGTTCATGGTTACACAGAGTTTGTGTGTTGGTCCGTTATACTTCCGGATGGCAATGTTGTGAACTCCTTGGCCAAGCGCATTCTATCTATACTACCGGATGGCAATGTTGTGAATTTCTTAGCCAAGCGCATACTTTCTATATGCGCCTATTAAGCACACCAATCGACCGTCCAAGGCTGATCATTGTTTAACGGGGCTCGATACTAAAAATAGAAAAACTCGTTAATTGGGACAATTTGATCAAATTAATGATGTTTATACACCAGATATCTTGTAAAAGTTTTGATTAAAAAAAATAATTGAAAATCTCGTTGCCATGGAAATGGCGGTTATCTTGGAAAATAAACACGTTTTTTTTGGGACCTCACCATTTTATGAATTCTTCTTTGATTTTGATTTTTAAAGTTGCTATGTAAAGTTTAAGCATAGTTGTAAATAGCTGGCTACCTAATTTTATCAATGGTCATTTTCAAAGGCTTGAATATACATATTTCGTTGAAATGTGAACAAAATGTCTTCACTCATTTGACAATATTTAAAGACAAATATTGTTTACCCCTAAACTATTAAATAAAAACAAAATCAAAGTAGCCAGCTATATTTTTCAAATTCAAAGCTCTAGCATTAAAATTTAAAAAAACGGTCAAGTCCCAAAAATATTTATTGTGATTAGATAACAGCTTTTAGAAAAATGCAATATTTATTAGATTTTGAGCCCACTAACGTTGGGTATGTTTTTTACTGTTTCAAACTATTCATTCAAAAAAAAATATGGGTTGAAATGAAAGAAAGAATGAATGAATTGATCAAAAATTGATAATTTTTACCCACACTGACCCAATTTGCACCCGCAGCCCCCTTAAAAATTAATTAAAAAAAAAAAATAAAAATAATTCCTTTTATTCATCCCGTAGTGGAAATTTGTCTCTATGGTGTATTCCAAGAGAAGACTGGAATAACCCAGGAGTCAGCCGCAATGCAGCGCCGCAAGTTGAGCTAGGGCGAGGTGACTTGCTCAAGGCCCCACAGCGCTGTGGCGGGTGATCGAAATCGGTACCTTTCGGGTACGAAGCAAAGACTGTACCGCTGAGCCACGCTGGCACCTAAGGTTTTGAAATAGGCGAAAAAAAAAAGTCTGAAAAGGTGAGGGCATTAAGTATTGCTCGACAAAGCAGAAAGAATGATACAAAAAAATCGTCCTTAAAAAATAAGACCGTCTCGGGTAATTTTGTTTTGGAAGGCTTTTTTTCGTATTTTTATTTTTGATTTTTTTTGGGTCTGACACAGCGCTATAGATAGTATGCGCTTGGCTTAGAAGCTCCTCACATTGCCACCCTGAAGTATAACGCACCAACACACAAAACTCTGTGTAACAATGAACTTTTATAGTCTGGATAATACAGTTTAGTAAGAATTACTCATAAACGCGGATGGCAAAAACAACAAATACCAGAGTGACGTCCATTTTGTTCTATCTATATACGCCTATTCAGATTTTGATCTTTCTCACGTGTCTGTTAGCTTCTTCTTCTTTTTCAGTTTCATTTTTTCAAAAGGTAATAAAAGATTGATGGCATTCTACACCTATCGCTCACAACATTAGTCAAAATGAATAGAAAGCTGCCAGAAGCAGTGGACTTTAATAATTTATGAACCAAAATTAATATAAGAGCTTAGAAAATGAACAAAATACAAATACGGAACGTTTTGGACTAAAAGCCCTTCTTCAGTCAATAATAAAAAGCAATAAAAACATCAGTATTTCCCTTTGAACCCAGTGTCTACAGACTGGCTGAAGAAGAATTTTGAGTCCGAAACGTTCCGTGTTTGTATTTTGTTTACTTTTCCAAAACTGTTATATTCATTTTTTGTTGTTGATTACTTTTATTTCGAACATGGCGATACATTCTCTGAGAATGAAGAGCAAAACTCTTCCCAGTACTCACGATGGCCTTGACCTTGACATATCAAACGAAAGAAATGAGAATGAGTGTGAAATTGATTTACATAAAAGCTTATGTTAATGTGTTATCCGTCACCACTTGGACAAACCGAGCAGCATTTTTTAATGCTAATGTGTATTGATATTCCTCGACACTAATAATAATAACATTATGATGGCCTCTGGGGTATTATTTAACTTCTTGTCCTTCACGGACACGTTAAAGATTTAAGAAACAAGAGTCCAAACAATGAATGCTTCCAAGGCCATCCTCATAGATTTCTGACCAGAGACTGTAAATGGAGTAAAATAGTATAAAATTACACATCTCGTGGGAAAATGCTGCATAATATCTTTAGTGTTGGATTCGACAAAGAGAAGACTGAAGTAACCCAGGGGTCAGTTGAAGTTCAAAGTGGGATATCCAAAATTATTTTTTTTAATTGAACTTTTATATAGTGCAATATCTACTAAACGTACTCAAAGCGCTTTACAAGGGGTCCCTGGCCTACAATAGCAATTAACATGTACGATGTATTGCCTGTTTGGCAATATCATATATTTTTGGACAGAGACAACATCTGAGTGCGGTGAGATAAAGTGAGTTAAAAACATTTTCCGTGGACTCAACTATGCGCCACTTAAAGCGGGACTCGAACCCTGGACCTTCCGATCCAAAGGCGAGTGTCGTACCGCACATTGTATTCTTGGCGGTGCCAGAATATTTGTATTTTTTGTCAAATGAGTTTTGAAATGGATGTCCTTTAATGTTTTTTGTAAAGAAAATTAAGTTACTGTAAAATTGATAGAAGTGTTAAAAGAAAAAATAACAATTGTTAGCTATTCTTTGATGTGACCCTCATCTACTGCAAGGAACTATTCGCCAAATAGCAATAGACCCAGTAACCCAATCACTGCTGGATAGATAGGTGGGCAAAAAATCTTGAATGTACTCAAGATCGAAACAAGTCTCTTTGTGTTTGATGTTTTATTTAACTTCTGGGCTCTCTGGGCCGTCATAATGTTCGTAAAAGCCGAATTGTGTCCAGGAATAAATCTTTAAATAATAAAAATAAAATTCCTTTTATTCATCTCATAGGGGAAATTTGTCTCTAGAATCTATTCCAATGGGAGAATGGAATAACCCCATGGCATCAGCCGCAATGCAGTGCCGCAAATTGAGCTAGGGCGAGGTGACTTGCTCAAGGCCACCGCAGAGGCGGGTGATCGAACTCGTAACCTTTCAGGTACGATGCAAAGACCGTACCGCTGAGCCACGCTGCTCCGTTATGTCTGACAATGCAATATTTATAACCACGAACAAAAAGAGGATACAGTATAAAAATCACGTCATTTTGCAACGGCACCATACGATCCCGTCGCCTTGGCATTTCATGAAGGAATATAGATAATCCATCAAACAGGATGTCTGATATCAACAGGAATCACCCATGTTGTCCAAGTGAACAAATTGGGGGGTTAATAATCTTGCCCAAGGATCACATTGCAATGTCTTAACCACTCGGGCACTTGGCCATCAATAAAGTTTTACCCAAAATAAAAATAGTTCTTCAATTGTTAAGAATACAAGACATGACAAGACCGGACCTTGAATCGATTGTTAATCGATCTCCAGTACAAGTCGAGAACAAGACTAGTTGACGTCAATGCTAATCTAGGCTAAGACACCACGGAGATCAGTCTGTCAGTCTTGGAACTCGTGAGTCAATCGTCTGGCTTAAGACACAAGGTCCTTTTGCCGACACGGAGACGCTTTGAAATGGCCGGATGTATAGCTTCGTCTAATCCCTCCACTCTCTCTGCCTTATCTGAGTCTGGTGTTTGTGTTAAAAAAAAGAAGAATACCAAAATTAAATTTCATTGGGCGAATTCAGAGATTTTAAAAAGAGAGAATGGTGGAGAGAATGAAAGGAAATTTGCAACTCATCACCTCAATATCAATATGTATTTTTTATTTGTTGCTCTTGCAAAAAAAAAAAGAAAGAATGACTACAGCATTGTTGTCGAATGATAACAATCGGTTTTTCATAGTGTATTAATGTAGGTGACAAGTTCAAGATGGTAATTAAATATTAGATAGTAGTATTATAAACATAAGTGCATTTGTAAATGGAGATTGGATTGTTCTGGTTTTGTCTTTGTCGCGGAGATATGGCTCTCCGCTAGCAGAAGCAGACGGCAAACTTTGAAGACAATGTAATTTCCTATGATGCCTTTTATCCAATCAGAATTTTCCATTAATTATGTACTGGGTAGCACTTTGCGTAATAATCTTGATTCCTTACTTTTATCCATTTAGATTAAGCCATCGTAAAGTTATAGCCTGACACTGACCAAAAAATGATGTCAAAATAAATGCCAGTCTTTTGCCACAAAAGAAAACAAATCGTGAGTTGTATTCAATAGTTCAACCAATGAAATAACTTGTTTCCTTGAATTCTACTAACGACAACTCACTAGTCGCTACACAAACCTAAAAAAATGACGTCAAACTGCCAGTCCCAGTGTGTTCTTGTGTCAGGCTATATTATGTTAACGATGGCTACGGTGTCAGGCTATAACTTTATGATGGCTACACACGATCAGACTATAAGTGACCAATGATCCAATGGTTGAACTATCAAATACAACTCACAATTCACTTTCTTTTGATGGCCGTCGCCTTCTATTTTGAGGCAATCGATTGATCAGCGTCGGACAATCAGTTTATGAAGGATATGATCAGAGCTTTAACTTATAGCCGGGCACTCGGGCTTATATGTTGATGTCATTTGGTGGATAGTGCATTTCCTAGTCAGATATAACTATATATCTAACAATAGTCCTCTTACACCCATCATGTGACACTAAACGAACAACTTACCATCGATCTGACACGTTAAGTCATTGGATTTTTAAAAGAAAACCTGACAGTTCTTATGTACTTAGTTGAAGATTATGCGTTTCATTATGCAATCACGGAGACGCTTGGAATTGGCTGGATGTATGGCATCGTCTAATCCCTCCACTGTCCCTGCCGTATCTGAGTTTGTTGTTTGTTTTTTTTTTTTAACTCTCTCGAGTTCATATGCATGAGAAATCGGAACAAATTTGTTCGATTTTCAATGAGGGTGAACTCGAGAGAGTTAAGATAAAGAATGATACAAATGGTATTGGACGAATTCAAAGGATTCAAGAAAAGAAGATTTTAAAAAGATAAAGCTGGGCCAAGATATTAATAAGAAATGAAGTGAGTAGGAAAGTGCTAGAAGATAAATAAATAATAGAGTTTTTATATAGCGCAATATCCACTAAATGTGCTCAAAGCGCTTTACAAGGGGTCCCTGGTCTACAGCAACGTTTAATATGTAGGACTGGACATGCCGCCTGTTAGGCGATATTACAATTTTTCGGACAAAGACAACGCTGTTAACGGCCAGGTACTCATTTTACACCTGAGTAAGAGAGAATATTGTTAAATTTATTTCGCCTAGTAACTGGCTGACGGTTCGGTGTGACCTGACGAACATCACGCTCCCAACCGAGTGAGGCAGCAGTCTTCCGTGAAAACGTGCTCCCCTTTACGCTGTCACCGTTTAACTTTTTGGACTTATTCATGCAGTTAACTCGGCAAAGTTACAAGAATGTTTGCCATTGCCTATTCTTGTCGCCCTCTGCAGTTAGCCAGCTTGATCTGTTACCGTTCGACACCACGAGGAGGTTGCAGTAGGGCTTGATGATGATCTATCTTTGCAGACTTGGCATCATCTTGGCAACAGAGGGTCTGCAGAATACCAAACATTGAACAACCACATTAAATCCAAATGCATCGAGGCACACGAGAACTATCTAGACTGGAAATGCTGCGAAATCGAAAGAGAATACAAACCCAAGCCCCAACAAGCTCACCAAAGAATAAAAGAACTATCAGGGAAAAGGAAAAGCAAAGCAGCAGGAAGTTGTATCCAGAACAAACAAGGGGAACTGCTATTTGAAGAACAACATATAGAAAGCCGATGGGTAGAATACATAGGCGAACTGTACAATGATCCAAATAGAAATGAACCACCACTGAAATTCAAAGAACCATTAAGCGGACCAAACATCACCAAAAGAGAAATTGAACATGCCATGGAACGAATGAAGGATGGTAAAGCAACAGGCCCTGATGAAATATCTGTAGAGGTATTAAAAAGCCTAGGAGATCTAGCAATTGATGAACTTCACATATTATTCAACAATATATACAACACTGGGAAAATTCCAGAAGATCTCTGTAACTCTATTTTCATAGCAATACCAAAGAAAGCAGGTGCAGTCAGATGCGAAAATTTTAGAACTATAAGTTTAATAAGCCACATCAACAAAATACTGTTGCGTATAATTATCAACAGGCTAAGGAATAAGATAAACCCCGAAATCGCAGAAGAACAATATGGATTCCAACCTGACAGAGGGACAAGGAACGCAATATACCTCCTCCGTGTTTTAAGTGAAAGAGCTATACAGGTTCAGACCCCGCAATACCTCTGTTTTGTCGACTACAAAAAAGCTTTTGATAGAGTACGCCACGAAGAAATACTAAAACAACTGCACTCCATTGGCGCTGATGAGAAAGACCTCAGACTCATGCAAACATTATACTACACCCAGCAGGCATCTATCAAAATCGGAAACTCTACAGGAAATTCCATTCCTATTAAGAAACAGGTCCGTCAAGGGTGTGTTGCCTCACCAGCCCTGTTTAATCTATACCAAGAAACAATCATGAGGGGCATAACTAATATGGAGGGAATAAAAGTAGGAGGTCACAACATAAATAATATAAGATACGCAGACGATACGGTACTCGTTGCAACATCAGAAATCCAACTTCAAAAGATTGTTGACAAAGTGGTAGTAGATAGTGAAGCCAAGGGAATGGAAGTGAATATCACCAAAACGGAATGCATGGTATTACAGAAAAACCCCGAAAACAACAACACCTGCAATATAACGATTCAGCAACTTACCAACGTAGAAAGTTTTAAATACCTGGGTTCAATAGTGACAACAGATGGAAGATGTAACCGAGACATACGAGCAAGAATAACTCAAGCCAAACAGGCCTTTATGGACCTCGGAAACATTTTGAAAAACAAACAGATGTCGTTCGAGATTAGATTCCGAGTCTTGAAGTGCTACGTGTGGCCAATCTTGTTATACGGATGCGAAAGCTGGACTACAAATGCAGAAACACAAAAGAATATTGAAGCTTTTGAAAAGTGGTGTTTGAGAAGGATGCAGAGAATATCGTATACTGCACACAAAACGAACGAAGAAGTGCTAAAACAAACATACCAACAAAGGAAACTAATGCCCTTAATAGCGGATCGACAACTATCCTTTTTCGGACACATAGTAAGGAAAGATAAGAATGAATACCTGGCAAGTTGTGGAAAAATACCTGGTAAACGCGCCCGGGGGAGACAAAGAAAAACACTCATAGACCAACTGAAGGGCTTCACCAACCTAACAATCCAAGAGCTGTTTAAAAAAGCAAGAGACAGGGGAATGGAGGGAGATAATTCATGCAGTATCCGAAGCCTGGACCAGGCATGGAACCTAGAAGAAGAAGAAGAGAGAATAAGAGAGAATAAAAATCTCGCGGCGGCGATTGGGGCTCGAGCCCACGACCTTACTGGTACGACAACTCCCCCTGGTCGAAGAGAGCGTGTCTCTACTGTCTGAGCTATCCACCACTCTAAAATTATTAAGATAATATTAAACACTTTGCTTGATGAACGTGTACGGAGAATGAGTTGAAGGGGGAGAATGAGCTGGCTTGATCGGTAAAGTCAGACCTCTCTACAACTACAAAATGTTTGTAGTATTAAGAATTTGTGGCTCCAATATCAGAACTACACGAGCTTCTATAAGGATAAGTCATTAAACTTGACTTAAATGACTTATTGCCGACCGCCTCCTATCTTCGGACTGGGATACTTTGGCAGCTTCTCTAAATTGTTGAGTGATTTCTTTCCACTGATGACGATCTGCTGCGATGAATCTCAGGTGTTCTAAATCCTTTTCGCATCTCAGTTCTTCTTCTTCTTCTTCTTCTTCTTCTTCTTCTTCTTCTTCTTCTTCTTTTCCTTTTCTTCTTCTTCTTCTTCTTCTTCTTCTTCTTCTTCTTCTTCTTCTTCTTCTTCTTCTTCTTCTTCTTCTTCTTCTTCTTCTTCTTCTTCTTCTTCTTCTTCTTCTTTTCCTTTTCTTCTTTTCCATTTTTCTTGTCCTCATCCTCCTCTTCTTTTCCGCCTGTCTTTCCTCCTCCTCCTCCTCCTCCTCCTCCTCCTCCTCGTTCTCTTCCTTTCTTCGTCGTCGTCCTCCTCCTCTTCCTACTTACACTTCTTCTCCTTCTTTTTCTTCCCTCTTCAAATATCGATTGACTTGGACAACCTAAACATTACCATCACTGTCAATGCACATCCAAAGGACTGGACTCGTCCATGCTTGCGGTAGTCTCATGTGACTTCTTTTTGAGTCCACATTATCGTCAATGGACAGTTGTTAATATATTCATTGGGAAGGCATTAACCTAAAAAAAACAAAACAAAACAAAACAAAAAAAAACCAAAAAAAAAACCCAAACAAACTACGGCCGTACACTTAAAAAGACTTTTAAAACATGTGGACCAGAAAACATCATATCGACAGATTGAGATGACTTCCTACTCGTCCCAAAAAATTCCAAAAGAAAAAAAAAACAAAAACAAAAAAAAAAAAAATAAAACCCGAACATAACAAACCAAAGACAAAAACTATTAAAAAAAAAAAAACAACAAAAAAAAAAAAAACTAGAAAAAAACCCCCAACAAAAAACAAACAGATGAACAATAACAAACAATTCCCACTCCCAAGCAACAAGGAAAAAAAAAACCAAGAAAAAGAATGAATAAAAAAGAAAAGAAAAGAAAAAAAGATAGCAAACGGGTAAAAAGATCTTGGGTATTTAACATGTATGACGAGACATGACGCAGATAAGAGGCTAGCATTTCACACATTAGTACAGTGAGAGTGTGAGTAAAGAGCCTACTCCAAGGACTCAACTTTGTACCGTCCTATGCAGGGACTCGAACCAGGGACTCGAACTAGGGACCTTCAGGTCCGAAGGCGTGTGTCATAGAATTCGACCACAAAGCCATAACGACATTTCAACCGAAAACATCGTTATATACTCTGTCGAACTCCGAAACAAAAAAAAAACAAAACAAAACAACCCGTATCTAGCATTTTGACCAGACAACTCGTCCATCAAATTCTTGTTTTGTTTGTTTTTAAGGGTTTAACGGCGCTTGAAACACATTAAGGTCATATCAGCGCCAGTAAAAAGGAAGAAAATGGGATAGTAAAAAGTTCTAGAATTACAAAGCACCTAAGAAAAGGGAAGACAAGGGGGGAATTGGTTCAAATAGGGAACAGATGTAGATTCCAAGAGCACACTATCAAAGTACTTAGTTTGAGATCAGCTAAAAGTCTCATCCCGACACAAGCACAGGTCCCCACTAAGAGGAATACACTCAAATGTTTACAAATCATATATAAAATGTATACAAAAGATAATACGGCGCATAAGAGAGAGATGATTTACAAGGAAATAAATATCATCTCCCAAAACTAACTATACATTTGACTGTTTCCCTCTCAGTCACGGTATCCGGCCACGGCCAGGACAAAACCAAGTAATCTCATTCCAAGACAAAGACAGAAAACAAATTTGAAAACATGTAAGGGGATAGAAGACACAGTAAGTACCTCCTTGCCCAGTATGGGAGGTCAGATCGCTACCATTCATTAATTCTATTTTAATTTTTAAATATCCTAACCAAAATTCAAAATGTATTTTTTTAAAACAGAAGATTGCAATATGTGTAAATTGACGTACCGCTATGTGGTCTAGTGATATGACACTCGCTTTTGATTCGAAAGGTCATTGGTTTGAGCCTCGCTCGGTGCATAGTTGAGTCCTTGGAAAGGTCTCTTTACTCACATTCTCTCCCCTTACTCAGGTGTAAAATGAGTACCTGGCCGTTAACAGCGTTGTCTCTGTCGAAAACAAATTGTAATATCGGCATCATGTCTCGTTCTGCATGCTACATGTTGCTGTTAGTCAGGGACCCTTTGCAAAGCGCATTGAGCACGTTTAGTGGATACTGCGCTATATATATATATAGCTCAAAGCTCAAGCTCAAAAAGGTAAAAATTGAAAATACATAATGTGAGGTGAAAGAAAATGACACAAATCTTAATTGGTCTCAGATATTATCAGACATAGTTTTATTAACACGTTTGTTGGTATCAACGTGTACATATATGCAGGTCTAACATCCAAATCCACTTAAGGGCCTATTTTAAATTGTTGTAATGGACAATATTTTGTGTCATATTTTGATATTTCCATTACAACAATGATTCCATAATTGGGTTATCAGACCTGCAAATAAGTGCACGTCGGTAGGAATCAATGTCTCAATATTTGTATTTAAAATGTTGAGTGATGATTGCTTTGAGATAACGGTGATAATGAACCAATAAAATCAATGGGGAATTTAATATGTGTCCCAACGCGCCACTCGGGTGTTATGCAGTGATGACCAAGAGGAAAGAAGATTAAACATCTTAGTAAAGAATAATCGCAATAATGACGACAGTAACGAAAATTAATTTGTTTTGACGGTTTGATAAGCTATAATAAGAAAAAGATCAAATTTTAATCGTATTTCATAATATATACAGACTACGAATTTAATTTTCAGAATCAAGATAACCCCTATTGAGAAAATACGCAAAACATCTGCCCTCCAGATGAAACGTAACAATTTTGTGTAACTTTACGTTAATGGTCTGATTGATATAATTTAGTCACAACGAATCACCCAACTAGTGATCTAAAAACAATACCAAAGAACTGAGTGACGTCAACTTCACTCCTATAGAACAAATAAAGCTGACGTCACCCAGCTCTTTGTTTGTGTTTTTAGACTGCCAGTTGGATGATCAGCTCTCAGTAAAATAGTATAGCTAGTATGCGTTTGGCTAAGCTGCTCACAACATTGCCATCCCGAAGTATATCGGACCAACACACAAAACTCTGTGGAACGTTTATAGTCTGGATTATACCGTTAAGTGAGAATTACTCATAAACGTGGATGGCAAAAAAATAATAACAATAACCCGAGTGACGTCAACTTCATTCTGTCTATATCAATCAGACTTTAAATCTTTAAGATTACACATAGTGGTGTGTGTTGGTACGTTTCATCTGGCGGACAGGTGTGAGTGTTTGATCCATGACACATAGCATCCATATAAAGAATAAAGATTTTATCACCTGGTTCTTCATTATTGTTTTTAACCGCCAGCAGTTGGGTGATTAGTTCTCACTAAAGTCTCTCTGACAGACGCTTACCATCAATATAATACCAGATGGAGGGTGTGGGACACATATCAAAATCACACGTATAAAATAGTTATATATGAAATATTGATATCATTAATAAATTGAATATGGCAATAGTATAGAAATCAATCAAAGCATTCATAAAAGCAATATTTTCTACGTTTTCACCGTCGCCATCGTTAACTTAGAGCGTGACACTGGCACCCACTAGGACTTATAGTTTGACGTCATTTTCTAGGTTCTTGCACCGCCTAGTGGGTCGTCGTTAAAAGTGCTCAAGGAAACAAGTGATTCCATTGGTTGACCTATTAAATTCACCTCACGATTTGTTTTCCTATGTGGCCAAAGACTTGTCTTTCGACGTCATTTTTTTGGTCTATAAGTTAACGATGGCTACGTTTTGACCATCCCGACCAAACTGTATTAAGCTGGAGTGAATGTAAAATTTAAAAATATAATCAGAAACATAAAAAAATAATACCGTAATCATTTTACAAAATATTAAAACCCCTACCAGGAATTCCCTATGTTTACGTTAGAATTGTATTCATACGCACAAAAAATATTATGTCAGATGACCATTCAACCAATCAACGTCTTGTCAACATCTATCTAAACCAATACGGAAATATTGTGAGATAAAGAACTGAACAAGTGCGTATGAAAGGTACCATACAAAGCAAGAAAGAATAATACAAGAAAAAAAAACATCCCAAAAAATCAGTTGACCTCGACTGGTGATCGAACCTCAGACTTTCTGATTTACGGCCAGACGTGCTAACATTACAATATTGTGCAATCGTTGAATTAAATTTCTATTCAACGGTTTCAAAACATTATTAAACGATTATGTTTTCTTTTGAAATGGTAGGATTAATCCAAGATTAGGAGTCGAATTATGCATATTCTATATTCATTATCGTCAATAAAACAATACATAAATCTAACATTCAGAAAAAAGTGTGGAGCGGTCACTTGTATCAATAACGATGAGAAAAATAGGACATAGAGAAGTGCCAGATGAAAACAGAGAATAAAAACTAAGGATTCAATTGACACGACACCCTTCGCCTGCCTGAGAGAGAGAGAGAGAGAGAGAGAGAGAGAAAGAAAGAGAGAGAGAGAGAGAAAGAGAGAGAGAGAGAGAAGAGAGAGAGAGAGAGAAGAAAGAGAGGAGAGAGAGAAAGAGAGAGAGAGAGAGAGAGAGAGAAATAACAGCGAGCGGTTGCACTAACCATTGAGCCATCCAGGCTGGTGCGTGGTTGGAGTCAGTCTTGTTTTATGCTTACTCGCTCTCGTCTCTCTTCTCTGTGTCTTCTTTTCACTCTCATTATCTTCTCTTTCTCATCTCACTTCATCCTCTTTTTCTCATCTTTCTTTACTTCTTTTTCAATTTGGTATTAATTTGCATCTATCTCTGTGAATGATATTCTCGTAGATCTATTGCACTTCATAACCTATATTTCAATCATAATTATAACTTGATTTTCAAATTTTGGTATTTTATCACATCATATCCTTCAAATGCAACTTGCCTGAATCGTAGTTCAATTGTACAACTGTACCTTTAAAAATACACTAAACATCTTGTGTTTCTTGATATTGTCAACATTTGTATTCTTATCACTCTCAAACACGATCACAATCATTGCTTAATCATTTTACGTTGTCAACATCTGTACGTCTATCGCATTCAAAAATAATCAAAACCATTGCTTGTATCGCTTGATATTGTCAAGATTTATATTTCTATCACTTTCAATTACTATCACAATCATTGCTTGGATCAATTTATATTGTCAACATTTGTACTCATATCACATTTAAAAACAATCAAACCATTGCTTTTATCACTTGATATTGTCAACATTTGTGTTTTTATCACTTTCAATCACTATCACAATCATTGCTTATATCACTTGTAAACAAAAAATCCCAATTCATGTTTAAAACAAATATAAACAATAAACAAAACGCCTATACTGCAATACTCTATATAAACACATAAAAAAAAACAATCGGCCAGAAAACTCGTCTTTCATGCCTATCGACCGATCAAAATAGCCTCATTTTTTTCAAAAACTCTCTAACCTTGGTCTTTTATACCGTACTAGGTTTTTTTTTTGGACAAGATAAAGTTTATTCTAATCGATTTGTTTTTGAAAGCCGAGTTTTCTGGCCAAAATAGAAAAAAGGTTTTTTTTCTTTTCAGAGTACAGGCAGTATACAAATCATTATAATGTATAAAGAAAATCGAGTAGAAATAAACAAAAAGTGCAAATAGGCGGCATTTGTAATATTCTACACTTAAAATATAAATGTTAAGTTTTTGGAAAAGCTTTGAAAAATTTAAGTCTTAACATAACATAACATAACATAACATAACATAACATAACATAACATAACATAACATAACATAATATAAGTCTTCCTCAGGTTCTTTTTGTTGCGAGACAGTCGGTATTTATTTTTTTAGATTATTGTCTTTACATTATTCACCTCAGAAAAACTCATGAAATAATAATATTTTCAGTCATCAGTATCGCTCTCTAGCCCAATATTGATGTCTTTTTGTGTCAATCTAGAAAAAAAGAGCTTTTTAGAAAGCCTCAAATCAACAGTTTTCATAGAAAACAAAAGTATTTATGTCCTCACATATTTACACATGAAAACATTTCATTATTTGAACCAACTTGGTGCAATAAATAACCAGCTTTACAGGTACTCACATTTTTAACAAAACAATAATAATTTTTAAAAAAGACACAACCCCCCCCCCCCAAATATCCTTCTCCTCCCTACCCCCCCCCCCCCCACCCCAACCCCTATGAACAAGTATGTCGGTCATTACTTCTTACCCTCTAGAAATTGTTAAAGTCTCTTTATTCTTCATCATCATCATCATTGCCTTTTTCACCCTGGGTCAGGGTATAGGCCACAGACAAACAGTTTCCATCCTTCTCTATCTTTATTCTTACTCTCTCAAATTACATAGGTGTATAATGAGTACCTGGTCGATACCAGACAGCATTGTCAGTTTTGTTGAAATAAAATGTAACAACGCTGTACAGGGTTATGTCCAGTCCTACATGCTAAGAGTTGTTGTTGGCGTAGGACCCCTTATTAAGTGGTCTTAGCACATTTGGTGGATATTGTATAATATAATATCTCAAGGTTCTATAAGTCCCATCATTGCTGGTGATCGTTTGGAGTGAGTAAATGGAATTTAAAAAAAACCCCACCAAATAAACAATTAAATACATAACAAATAAAGACAGGAAGCAAAATAAAACACGGCTACACAGAACAAAAAGGCTAACAAAATAAAACAGAAATTAAATCAAACTCGAAGTAATAAAGGAACAAATGAAAATACTAAAAATGAAGACGAAAAAAAATATATATCTATATTTTTGAACAGCATTTAAGAAATCCCAATTGTAATTTTCATCCATTCTATTGAAACCTACACTTAAATATATGAACTTTCATACCTCCCCGCCTCATATCTGTTTTCAATGCTAATAATTTTTTTATAAGCAATAGAGATATCATTTTGGAAATATCAGCAACGTAAGACATCATATTAATCATTGGAAACATCGAGTAAGGATTACATTATCAGAAATCACTTACAGATTTGTATAAAAATACGAAAAAAATAATAAATTCACCTCTTATTACTGGTTGCCAGATATATCAATGGTTTGAGCATCAACCCAGAAACTTTATGAAAATAGATAATTGTTTCCAACGCACATGCTTGAAGTAAATCTAATACTCGGCCGCTCATTCATTTATCACCCATCCGCTTTCACAATAATTAATGATATAACATTATTTTGTTTTGGACATCACTGTCTATGCCCTCCCCCTCCCCCTCCCCCTTCCCTATATTTTCCATCATTACATTATCCACTCAAACAGAATTACACCGACGTTTCCATGCGAATTGGGGAGCAAGGGCATTCATTTCCTTCTCCATTTCCCGTCCGTCTTCCGTGTGAAAGCCCAATTGCTGAATGCTCTTGTATTAGCGTCACCCCCGACAAGTTTTGATTGTTCGAGGGTAATAATTCGCTATCGAAAACGTCGGAAGCGTGAAATTGGCAGTCTCTCGAAGAAATCGAGTTCGGCGTTGCCAACCCGCCATGTTGTTGGCTGCTGCTGTCTACGTCATCGGATTCTGCCCCGACGTCATAATCGTCGACCTCGTTACAAGATTGAGGAACGGTAACTTTAGGAAGAGATTTTAATTGAAATTGAAGAGCACGGTGGTGGGATGAATATGATGCTGATGGTGATGGTGGTGATAATGATGTTGATGGTTGTGAATTTTCTGGATGATTAAAGCCGGATTGGTTTATGAGCACCGAATTACGATTGTTGACATTTGAACTGCTGCTGATGGGTTCGATGGTCGTTGGTCTCTTGGCGATGGAAACATTATTTGATACTCGATCACGTGAGGTCTGTGTGGACGATGATTGGCCGTTAGTGCGTGCTTTGTCTTTAATGACGTGTATTGATTGGTTGGCGATGTAAGAAGACTTTTGCGGTGATGGACGATCAGCGACTTGGCACGTACGCAAAGCCACCTCGTAATCAGGGGGAGAGGATGAATTATTCGGCGTTGAAGAAGAGGAGGGGAGGGACGGGGGTTGGGGAGATATAATTATTGGAGAGTCATTGCTGACCATGTGATAGGATAGCGATACTGATGACGGCGAATTCATGTCTACAGAGGAACGGACGATAACTGCGACGCTCGATGGCCTATTTTCTATTGCGGATATTTGCGTATCATGCGAACTATTGTTGTTTCTATAACATATTTCTGGTATACTCCTTCTTAGATCGAGACTTCTACGTAAACTGCCTACACTATTACGTCCGCTAACGTCATTATTTGTATTATTTTGTTGACGTCTTGCTGACGTCACGGAATACGTAGAAAAACTCGACCTAATAGAATCTATTCCGTCAGGAGTCCTATCGGTATTTCGAGACGTAAAAGGCAACCCCGCCACACTTATAGATGAACGAGTGTTTCGTTTATTGTTAAGAAACTGTCTGTCCCGGAACAGCTGGCTAAGTTGGTTCCGTATAGTACCCGGATTTGCAAAGGCTTCAGATGATGATTGCGGGTCTCCAAAGGCCGAACAGCTATTAAAACGCTTAACCTGGTTCATGGTAATGGCAGGCGTGTTTGATATCACATTAGTGCTACCCCGCGCCGTTGCTAAAGTCACATTAGTCAAGCTCCGTGGGAATTTCTGCGTACTTTTGATAGCACCGTAATCGCGGATGGTCTGCATCTCGAATGCATTATTGAGCATCGCCTCAGAGTAACTAGGTACGATAACATTATTGTTTCGTATACTCATTTCTAAATCGTCACTGTTCATGGTATTCACTCGTGTCATCAGATTTGGGTAATTCTCGTTATCGACGTAGTTTGACCCGAATAATTTGTGGATATGGTAATGTAGGTGCGCTGTTTTATATTCGATGAGAGTTCGTAAAGGCCATGAAAGCAGGAGCGTTGACGCAATCCAGAAGGCGGTGTGCGAGACGTACCACGGCAGATGGTTTGGGTCGGTAAAGGCGATCATATATTCTCTAAAATCCAAATTTATCAGATCCATTCCTTCTCGTCCTTCCATGTAATCGTCTCGTGTTTCGTAGTCTTGAAAAAATTGCGCTCGCTGTTCTTCAAACTCGTATTCCGTTTCCACATTGGCGAAGGAAAACCCTTTGCTGACCTTGATTTTGATTGCCTGGAATTTTTCCAAGTTGCATACTGCTCTAGATATGTCCTTGACCCCGCACTGTGTAAAGTTGAAGGCCGCTCCGGCTGTATTTGAATCCACTCTCTCATAGTACACCTGAAATGATAGCAATGAAATAGAATCAACTCAATGTCATTCGCATTATTAAAGAGCATAATGAACAAATATGAATAATATAATTACTTCGAAAAAGATAGCCGTGCCAAATATTTCTCTGCAGCCTTTCTAGATTTTAAGTGACGTATTAAAATATTTTTATTCATTTTGTTATTGGCTGAAGAAGGGTTTTAAGCCAGAAGCGTTCCGTGTTTTGTATTTTGTTATTTTTTCGAAGATGGCATATTCAAATTTGTTCATCATTACTTTATACAGTCCACAACTTCTAGCGGCTTTGTATGATAAAGAGCATAACAAATTGGCACTCACCACTTTACTCTGTACTAAGTCGGAATGGTCTACTAGGGGACAGTTTAATCTAAACTAAAAATGACCAGAATGAAGTAACTCATACTTTTCGACGTTTAAGAAACAAAACACACTTACTCAATAAATCCTTCTATTGCGACTCTAATTTTCTAAGTCACTTAAAAAAACAACAACACATTCACTCCAAATGGTATCGTTTTGAAAAGATAAGTCACACATGGCTCATGTTTTCTCTAGATCATCATCATAGATCGTCGCTCCAACACCGAACCCACTCCTCAGCATCTGGGAAGCAGACTCTTAGGTAATGCAGCTGGGCCCGTCCTGGCATTCTCTATGGATGTGCTCCATCGTCTGCTCTGGGCATCCACATGTACACAAGCTAGTCTCAGCCAGCCCCCACTTTTTCATGCTTCCAGCTGTTCTCCCGAGTTTTACCGTACTCTGTTCATTATAGATAGTGTGTTGGTCCGTTAAATTTCCGGATGGCAATGGTGTGACTTTCTTAGCCAAGCGCATACTATCTATATATAGAATGAAGATGACGTCACTCAAGTCTTTGTTATTGTTTTTTTGCCATCCAAGTATTTGAGTAATTCTCACTAAACTGTATTAACCAGACTATAAACGATCAATATAACACATAAAATTGTGCGTTGGTCCGTTATATTTCCGGATGGCAATGTTGTGAGTTGCTTATTCAAGCGTACACTATCTATGGTAATAATTTAACAAAGCTCGCACTCAACGCCTAGTTTTAAGCTACATAAACACGTTTACTCCATTTTGATATTTAATTAACAACATTCGAGCCCGTACAGCCTTTATTAAATTGACCAGCACGACAAATGCGATGTAATTCCCTCACACAGCAGGGTATCGATGCCGTCATTAAATACTTGAATTTTGTGCTGCCAGCTGAGAGAGTGCGATTCCATCTTAACCGATTCTTCCTTGATTTGTTCACGTATTATTGAAAGCGACGTGTTTCACAGTTTCACAAACTATCATTTCAGCAAAAAGACAAACAAACGAAAAAAACCCAACAAAATAAAGAAAAAAAAGTGTCGACACAGTGTACAGTACAACAATTGAGCTTTTATATAGAGCAATATCCACTAAACGTGCTCAAAGCGCTTTACAAGGGGTCCCTAGCCAACAGCAACATTTAACATGTAGGACGGGACATGACGCCTGTTAGGCATCATTGCAACTTTTTTTTCATACAGAGACAACGCTGTTAACGGCCAGGTACTCATTTTACACCTGAGTACGGTGAGAGAATGTGAGTAAAGAGCCTTCTCCAAGGACTCAACTATGCGCCGAGCGAGGCTCGAACCCAGGACCTTCCGATCCGAAAGCGAGTGTCATACCACTAGACCACATAGCCGCATACAGAAACGAAGGATTTTACATACAATCGTATGTAGTGCTAACCTCATGGTTTGTCCCAATGTAAATATTGCTGTCCGAATGTTGAAGAAATAAAAAAAAAACAATTTGAAATTGAATGTAAGCTTCAATTTAATATACGAAAATACTTATTATCTCATTCATCTGTAGTGTTTCATTCATCCTGTTTTGTTGATAGAGGGGAAACCCGAAACGTCCATTTTATCTGTTTTCGTACATCAAGCGATTCAATTTCACATTGTTATTTATTGGTTTATCCCAAAACCACCAGTTATTTCTAAACAAAAATAAAAAAATAAAACAAAATCCTTTATTCATCCAATAGGTGGAATTTGTCTCCAGGGTCTATCAAAGGGCAGACTGGAATAACCCAGGCGTCAGCCGCAATGCAGCGCCGGAAATTGAGCTAGGGCGAGGTGACTTGCACATAGCGCAGCGGCGGGTGATTGAACTCAGTACCTTTTGGGTACGAAGCAAAGACTATACCGCTGAGCCACGCTGCTCCGAGTTACTGTATACATGATATATGATACATACAAGCTATATAACTTTATATTATAATATATATATATATATATATATATATATATATATATATATATATATATATATATATATATATAATATATTATATGAATCGTGTTTGATACAAATATGGTACGAAAAGTGCTCGACATGTAGTAATGGAGCGAATTATTATTTTTTAAATATTTACCACAATGTTTGAGACAGTCTACATTAATGTTTCAGGCTTAATTTGCCATCGTCAGGACTGAGTTCTTTTGTTGACTGTTGTTGTTTCTTGAAGTGGTTCCGGTTTAAAGTTAATTAACAAGAACTTCCGGCGATGAGGAAACGTACCGTACATCTCACTTTTCGTGTTGAGTGTGGCTTCATGAGGGTGTTTGATTATAGTATATTTCTCTTCCAGGCATAAGCTACATTGTTTTGATGTTGGTGTGTATCCTGTTGCTTTAGATAAAATTTTCCATGAAATGTTGTGGTCTAGTTTGTTGTCTTTTAATTTCCAAATATGTTCGCTGAGTTTTGTGGATGTTTTTTTTTAGTGTTTCTAAATGTTGACGTGTGGAGGTTGTATCTTGTTTTGAAATTATTTTCCGTTAGTCCTACATATTTTTCTTGCTTGTTTGTTTTAGTTTCGGTGACTGTGGCTTGGTAAATTAAACTTGATTCTAAACATTCTTTGTTTAACGGGCAATGTTCCTTATTTCTGCAGTTGCATTTTCTGGTGGGTGGGTTTTGCTCTTGTCGGTGGTTTATTAATATTTTTTTGTTGTGGCTTGAAATTATTTGTTCTATGTTGCGCATACACGAGTAGCTTATTTTTTATGGTATTCCTGTTGATAATTTTATGTAGCTTGTGGTTTTTGGAAAGTGTTATCAATTAACTTCAGGAACTGCTGTCCTATATATATATATATATATATATATATATATATATATATATATATATATATATATATATATATATATATATATATAGTTTATTTTTTTTTCTTCATCATTAAAGTGATCCAATGTCACATACGATTGTATGAGAAATCATCGATGACTTTTGACACATCGTGTTTATCTGGCATCGTGTCGGAATGAGATCGTTGAGGAAAACGAGTTAAATATCAAAATGTTTTATAGTCAAGAGATTTACGCATTTTGATTTTAAGAAACAAAAATCTTTATCCTCAGAGAAGGCATTCATTTTAAATCAGATGTTACAAGTATCATTAAGAACACAACACGAGTGGGAATCGAACTTGGGACATGCCGGTTCGATAGAGTGTCTTGCCACTAGACCACAAAGCCGCATAAAATAATATCGCATATAGACAACGGGAATAATAATAAATCTTTATTGTCCTCAAAAAAGTGGCAATTTAGCATTTGGTTCCATATTTATAACAATACAATATTGACACAGACACACTCACACAGATGCACACTAGTAACATCGTAGTCATCGAAAAAAATAAAAATAAAAATAAAACCCCCAAAACGGCATCAACAACAACAACATCATCATCATCATCACCATCACATATTATCTCTCTTTCTACTATTCATTCTATCTTGCCGTTTTAAACCAATTAACTGCCGTACTCTGGAAAAACACATATTTAAAAATTTGGGCCAGAAAACTCGTCCTTCAAATATCGATCGATTTGGCAAAACTCCAAAACCTGGGGGCTTCTTGAAGACCTCGCGAGGTCCCCAGTTTGAGAGTTTTTTTGGGGGTTTTTTTGTGGTCAAGATGAACGTCATATAACTCGATCGATATTCGAAGGACGTTTTCTGGCCAAATTTTTGAGTACGTGTCTTTCCAGAGTTAACTGATTAAAATTCAGGACAGGATGGCTTTTATCTAATTATCACGTGGGATATGTCATGTGATTCCCTGGCACATGGGATATAATAATATGAGCCTACCAGGATCGTTGGAAATGCATAATATGACGTAAGGCAGAAATTAACTCTCTCCTTACCAGCCATTTTTAGAATTTCCCCCAACACAAAAATAGACTTTTCCTAATCAAACAAAAAAGTAACAAGTGCATTCAACACAGAAATATGTTGTTCAGCAAAATGAGTTCTACAACAAGTATTTAGTATTTAGAGCTGTGATCAACCCTTTTCTTTACATTTTGTGATGTACAAGAGAAGTCAGAATGAGAAAATTGTTGTTTGCATCGTAACGAATACGACGATTTCCCTATGGTTGGTAAGGAGAAGTTTAAACGAAATTCTATTAAATTTGATACGCTTACACGGCCCATTTTATTTTGTTTCACGAGTTTATCTCATTCTTCTTATTTGATGTGGTACATGTTTAGAATAATACACTGCCATTCCGCTGTTTTATATCACCCACTGATTCTATTGAAACGAGACTTTATATTTCCTTAGCTGAACCAATTGCAGAGAGATCCACCCATGCCTTTAATACTGTCGTACTCCGAAAACACACATATTTAAAAATTTGGCCAGAAAACCCTTCCTTCAAATATCGATAGATTTAAATCACTCCCATCTTGGCAAAAACTCTCAAACCCGGGACTTCGCGGGAGTCCGGGGTTTGAGAGTTTTTGCCAAGATGAGGGTCATTTAAATCGATCGATCTTTGCAGGACGAGTTTTCTGGCCAAATTTTTAAATATGCGTTTTTCTAGAGTACGACAGATTACTACTAAATGCTATTAAGTCCATTGCAAATGTGTCTTTTTTTGTGCAGTTGTGTATGAGTTTGTTCTAGCCATAGATTTATGGTTCTAGCTCGACCCCGAAATGTTCCATACTTGATTACTGTAACGTAATTAGCAACATTAAGACTACAACATATAGGAGTCTAATTCCAATAGATAGAGACACACGTTGAACTCGAATTTTAAAAAAACCCACAAAGATATGAATCGTCCTTCAGAAACATTGAGCCGGAGTTTATCCCGTGAAATGGACAACAGCAATTGCTTGCTACTCTTTGGAATGGACATACCTACCTACCTATTTACTGCTGGGTGAACATGGGGATCAGTTTAAATCTGCTGCATTTTAGTAAACAAAAAAAAATATATAGCATTTAAAAAACTGAACTGGGTTTAGAATACAGTGCTATGAACCTATAAAGAATTAGAAACGAAAACAGATTACCTACTCTGTCCAATTATACTCTAAATACTTTCGTTAAATTATTTTTCAGTAAGAGTTAAAATGCAAAATAAATCTATATTATCTATACACTTTGCATAACAAACAAACGTAAAACAAATCGAATCTCTCTAAAAATACAATTTCCATTCTGACAATCTCTATCAAAATATTATGTCTTGATAGCCCCATTAATTCATAACTCTATTACAATTCAGCCGCACCCTGGAAAAAAACCAAAACAAATACATTTTTACCATTTTTGTTAGAAAACCCGTCCTATAAATATCGATCAATTAAAATGACCCTATTGTCAAAACCTCTCAAGCCTGAGACTTCACATGAGGTCTCGGGTTTAACAGTTTTTGACAAGATTAGATGACGAGGGTCATTTTTATCTATCGATATTAGAAGGGCGAGCTATCCGGCTACACTTTTTAAAAAATGTGTTTGTTTTTTTTTCCGAATAGGGCAGAGTATTTCCCCGCCCAGATTTTGATGAAAGTGGGAGATTGGAAAAGCCGCCATCCTACAATATGAGAGGGATTACATGGAAATATGTGATTGGAATACAAAGAGATGGAGTGAAGAATAAACTCTACATAATTTCCATAACGATCTAATATCGATTCTCTAGAGAACGATATCGTATGTATAATAAATAAAAGCCCGTCAAGATCTATCTGCCTGTCCGTGCATATTAATGCACCAGTATCGTAACGTGCTGCCAAATATTCGAGTATTTACATAATAAGTGGATTCCGTTCTGTAGTTAAAAAAAACAACAACCCTCGCAAGACTGTCCGTCAAGTGGAATTACACGAAGTGAGCGTGGATGATGGTGGATTAATGTAGTCAATTCGATTGGTATTATCGGCTTTCGTTTGTTATTTTGTTTATGGTTACACATTACAAGAATTCCAAATATCTCAGTTGGGAGTGTACTTGTCTCACAAACATACTGCATGCCCGGTATCGATTCCGGTTGAGTCGAGATTTTTTCTGACCGTCCCCCTCCCTTCTCTAAATCCTATCCACACAGCAGTGATTGAACTTCTGCTATGCGCAGCTATGTGGCTTTGTGGTATGACACTCGCTTTCGGATCGGAAGGTCCCGGGTTCGAGCCTCGTTCGGTGCATAGTTGAGTCCTTGGAAAAGACTCTTTAGTCACATTCTCTCACTGTACTCGGGTGTAAAATGAGTACCTAGCCGTTAACAGCGTTGTCTCTGTCCGAAAAAAAATTGTAAATCGCCTAACAGGCGTCATGTCCCGTCCAACATGTTAAGTGTTGCATTTGACCAGGCATCTATTGTAAAGCGCTTTGAGCACGTTTAGTGGATATTGCCCTATACAAAAGCTCATGTTTTTTAAATGTTAACTAATTAACTCACGATCGGGCAGATAATTTGTAGGCTCGAAAACACCTCGTGAAAAAAGTCTTTGTCATGACATGATATCAAACATATGGATATAACTATAAATAGACAAACCTTTCGAGAATTTTAGAATAAAAAATTAATATTTTCAAGCTTTTGTTACAATCACGGAAGATCATCAGCACTGCGGTTATGTGGTCTAGTGGCATAACACTCGTCTTCGGATCGGAAGTCAAGGGTTCGAGACCCTGTTCTGAGCGGCGCATAGTTGAGTCATTGGAAAAGGCTCTTTATTCACATTCTCTTACCATTCTTTTGTGTAAAATGGGTGCCTGGTCGTCAACAGGTTTGTCTCTGTCGGAAAAAAATAATTGAAATACCGCCTAACCGACGTCATGTCTCGTCATACATGTTGATTTTTGCTGTTGGCTTGGGACCCCTTGTGAAGCAATTTGTGTACGTTTTGTTGGGTAATTCGCTAAATATAAGCTCAATTATATTTTTGAATAGACAATCCCTTAGAGAATTGTTAGTATAATAGATTATTATTTGGAAGCTTTTGCCTACCCTCATGGAAGGTCATCAACATTAAAAGCTGGAACGGGAATAACAGACAACAGACTAATTTACGAAAAAACCCGATCTATCACGGTCTGGACTTACTTTCGCTTTGTTCAACAGAGAGAAATAATCACTCGTAACACCGCCTTAATTAACATTGCTATAATGAAAATGTCGGTTAAATAACAGTGTGTTTGGCAATGGCTTACAGAGTGTAGAATAGAATCATTGGGACTGATTGACGGCCTTGAGATGTCTCGCGTTCAATCGTAGCCATCGTTATGTTATATTCTGATACTGAAATCCAAAAGGACTGGCAGTTTGACGTCATTATTTGGTTTTTGCACCGCCTAATGAGTTGTCGTTAGTAGAGCTCATGGAAACAAGTTATTTCATTGGTTGAACTATTGAATACAACTCACAATTTGTTTTTTTTGTGGCAAAAGAGGCATTTTGACGTCATTTTTTGGTCAGTGTCAGACTATAACTGGACGATGGCAACGGCTGCGATCAGCTACAGAAGTGATATGCTTTTGCGTATTATATTTGGTATGTTTTGCGGAAATGAGAGTAAATCTTAAAAAAAGAAAGATTTTGAAGTTTTAAAATCTCTATGTAGACGTCTAGTCTAGAACTGTCGGGGGGAAATGACTTCGCGTGATAATATTTGGTGAATTTGTGTATGTTTTGCGGAAATTAGAGTAAATCTAAAAAAAAAGATAGATTTGAAGTTTTAAATCTCTATGTAGAAATGTCGGGGTTGGGGGGGGGGGGGGGGGGGGGGGGGGGGGGGGGGGTGACTTCGCGTGATAATATTTGGTGAACTTGTGTATCTATGTTTTAAGGAAATGAGTGTAAATCTAAAAAAAAAAGGAAAGATTTTGAAGTTTAAAAATCTATATGTAAAATGTCGCGGGGATATTATTAACGATCTGGCTACTTTATAGGTTCAAAGAAAACAGCTTTGGAATGTACATTGTATCAGACATTAATAAGTAATAAGACAAACCTTCAGAGAATTTCATTATAATAGATTATTCCTTGTTTTTCTTGAGTTTTTGTCTACCATGGAAGATCATGAACATTGAAACGCCGAAACCCGATTGAGAATTAGACCACAGACTAATCGAGTGGAAAACCCGATCTATCAGGGCCTTGACATATTTTCTCTTTGTTCAACACCGTGTTAATTAACATTGGTATAATAAACACCTTGATTAACCCGTGAACTGCCTTGACCTGGAAAAACACTTATATAAAATTTTGACCAGAAAACTCGCCCTTCAGATATCGATCGATTTAAATATCCCTCTTCTTGGCAAAAACTCTCAAACCTAGTACATTGACGAAGTCCTGGGTTTGAGAGATTTTGCCAAGAATAGGGTCATTTAAATCGATCGATATTTGAAGGACGAGTTTTCTGGCCAAAATTTTGAATACGATTTTGTGGTAACTGGTTAAATAAAAACGTGTATGACATTGACTTTCAGACTGTAGAATAGAATTGCTGAATGGAACACGATCTTCTTAATAATTGTCAAGGTTGCGAGTGTATTTAAAGGCTTGTTTATATAAACACGAGAATTCGATCTGATGTTTAAGATTTATGTAAAGATGTGAACGGGAAATGAAGGGAAATGTCGACATATTATTTTAGGAAGTTTGTTTTGAATAATTCGTGTTTGCTTGATTACATGTTTACATAGAATGTCATTAGTCGTTATGATGTATCATTGATTACAGTCGTTGTCGCCAGCAAAATTACCACAATCGCTACGGCCGTCGTCACCATCATGATGATGATGATCATCATCGTCATCACCATCATCGTCATCATCATCATCATCATCATCATCATCATCATCATCATCATCATCATCGCTCATCATCGTCATCATCATCATCATCATCATCATCATCATCATCATCATCATCATCATCATCATCGTCATCACCATCATCATCATTATCATTATCATCATTGTGACGATGGAAATTCAACAGGTTTTTTCCACACCTAACGCACGACGAGAGCGGCCGTCTGTTTTGAACATAATTATTGTGAACAACGAATGGACGATAAATGAAAATTGTTTGCATAGGAGCACGGTGTAAAAAAACAAAACAACAAAAAACAATATCAGATCTTTATACACTTCAGGAAAAAAAGGGGGGTGGGGGGGGGGAGCAGAGGGTCGAGTTGATCAAGAATTACTTTCAAATCTAGAGGCCCTGGTTCGAGTTCAGCTGTCAGCATCTCGTCATTTCCCCTCTTTTAAAAGCATGAAACAGATTTTGTTTTTTTAAATTGAGCTTTTATATAGAGCAATATCCACTAAACGTGTTAAAAGCGCTTTACAAGGGGTCCCTGGCCAACAGCAACACGGAACATGTAGAACGAGACATGACGCCTGTCAGGCGATATTAACATTTTTCGGACAGAGACAATGCTGTTAACGGCCAGGTACTCATTTGACACCTGAGTAAAGAGCCTTTTCCAAAGAAACAACTATGCGCCGAGTGAAGCTCCAATCCAGGACCTTTCAATCCGAAAGCGAGTGTCATACCACTAGACCGCATAGCCGCAATTTATATCACAATCCGACGCTGCACTGCTTCTGACGCCGGGATAGAAAGGTTTGCAAGGTGGGTTGTCGTTAATCAATCTGTGAACAATAATTTTATAAACTTTATATATTTGCTTGTAATTCTGTACTCGTGAGCAAAAAAATTAACAAGGGCTGCACGGAACACTTTTGACCCCAAA
>NC_088360.1:102639587-102649587 GCF_034508935.2 Berghia stephanieae
TGTCGTACCAGTACGGTCGTGGGTTCGAGCTACCATCGCCGCGGAAAATTTTTTAAAATTCTCTATTGTCTCCTGGCACTTTTCTACTCACTTCATTTGTTGTTATTGAATATAATACTATAAACAAATTATGAAAAACAGTCTATTTTAAGTCTAATGTCACCCACGTCTCAAAAAGGTATTTTGTCGGAATAACCGGACACCGAAAAGGGTGGTCCAAAGGTATGACATTCGCTTTGGATCTGAAACTCTTGGGTTCGAACCTCTCTCGACGCATAGTTGAGTCCTGGTACTACAAAAAAAATTGTAGAATAAACATTTTTGGCTCCAAGTTAAAAACTTAATGACAATCTCTAAGTCATGAAAACTTATTATATATTATATATACAACCTATCTATTATTCTCTTTACCCTCATATCCGTCTTACTCAATAGTCAGAATGTAACTCTGACCTATTTATTGTCCACGAATAGATCAGCAAATACACACTGCCACGTCGGTTTGATAACTCCAGGCATAACTCAGGATCTGGCTTATTTACACAATTTTATCTTATCAATTTCTCTGTGAAATTTGATGAACAGCGATAGTTCGAAAGAGGCATTATGGACCTGCTTTTTTATGTGATCAGTGGCGGTCCTTGTGATAGAGCTGCTTAGCCTCAGTCTCCCTCGGTGTACATGTAGCTGCCCCCCCCCCTCCCCCAAAAATAGGATTACGGCGAAATGATGAATAATAACAATAATAATAACAATAATAATAATAATAATAATATAATAATAATAATAATAATAATAATAATAATAATAATAATAATAATAATAAATAATAATAATAATATAATAATAATAAAAAATAAAATAATAATAATAATAATAATAATAATAATAATAATAATAATAATAATAATAATAATAATAATAATAATATAATAATAATAATAATAATAATAATAATAATAATAATAATAATAATAATAATAATAATAATAATAATAATAATAATAATAATAATAATAATAATAATAATAATAATAATAATAATAATAATAATAATAATAATAATAATAATAATAAATAATAATAATAATAATAATAATAATATAATAATAATGATAATAATAATAATAATAATAATAATAATAATAATATAATAATAATAATAATAATAATAATAATAATAATAATAATAATAATAATAATAATAATAATAATAATAATAATAATAATAATAATAATAATAATAATAATAATAATAATAATAATAATAATAATAATGTACACGACCTTGATCATGACACGGATGAAAATGCATTGCAAAATCGTTTTAGCTATAAAGTTGGTCTTTGAACTTCTTGTAAAATAAAATCCACGAAAAAAAAATACTAATTGTAAGCAGTGTGGAAAATAAAGCGAACATCGGGCGACACGACAAATAAGGTCGGTAAAAGGCAAGGATTCTTCAAATCTACCGATTTCTGAAAAACACTTTACTTCAAATTTCAACTAAGAACTTGTCCTACAATTATCAAATGGCCTTTCTTTCCAACCCCCAGCCCCCCCCCCCCCCCCCCCCCTCCGAAAAAAAAAAACAAATCAAATTTTGTTTTAAAAACCAAAAAAAAAAAACACCCTACCACCACTGAAAACTATGACTTGCTGAGTATTTTTGGGAAACAGATAAGGCCTTTTTCATTGATCAACTAGTTTTCTGGCCAAAATAAAAAAATGCGTATTTTTGTAAGAGTACTGCAGAAATGTCTCCAACCATCTCCGAACAGAATTTTATTGGAATGAACATGAAGATATGAATTTCATCTTTAACTTAAGTTATAAAATGGGTTCTAAAACAAGCGGATTCATTGAATGGTGTGAATTTTGTGTTTTAAACTCCATAACACTTAAATTTCCTAATTCTGATCAATTTGGCATAAAAGTAAATTTCTCGACATAATTTCATTCCGACACACAGGGGCGTGGCTACATTGGTTGATTTGATGCCTGACACCGCATCCATCTTTTAAATATGGATTACAGCATTAAAACTCTCTCAAGTTCACCCTCATTGAAAATCGAACAAATTTGTTCGATTTTCCATGCATATGAACTCGAGAGAGTTAAAAAAAAAATAAACTGAGAAATTGTATATACCGCCTCTTACTTATTTGAGTAAGACTTTTCTTTAAAATATTTTTCTTTCTTTTGTATTTACAAATACATGTTTTAAGTCATTTTTTTTCTGATTCTTGCACCACCTTATACTGAAAGCATGCTACGCCACTGCCGACACAACACCGTATCAACACGTTAGGCCACAACTAGAAATGGCAAATGCCAGAAATGCGATCCGTTTTAATGGCGATGCCAAGATTAATCACGCTACGTCCATTATTGGAAGATGCCAGGATGTTGACAAAGATTTTCAGTTGTTTCGCACCAGACAACTAAGTAAACATCATTTAATAATGGGCCACGAATACCAATCGAAATACGAAGCTAAGTATACTTTGAAACGCAGGCAGGGTTCAATAATAGCTGGTACAACATGGACGCTGATAAAATCAGGTTTCGAGGCTATGTGATAAAAGTTGAGTACCATTTTAATTGTTGGATATTCCAAGTAATGGTTTCACCCGGTAGATTTTGAACGGACGGTCACGTACGGTGTTCGAATATTCGTACGTTTTTGCAGCTCTACTTTTGGAAACACAAGTGATGAATAAAATATTTGCCTTTATTCATCGCCAACAACTGATTTGGTAGTCGACACCGATTTATCTTAAATGATTTAATAAAATAAATAAAATTCCATTTATTCATTCTCAAGGGGAAATGTGTCTTTTGGGTCTATTCCAAAGGAAGACTGGAGTTACCCAGGCGTCAGCCGCAGTGCAGCGCCGCAAAGTGAGCTAGGTTTAGGTGACTTGCTCAATGCCATTCATTGCGGCGGGTAGTCGAACTCAGTACCTTTCGGGTACAAATCAAGGACCATACCGCCGAGTCATGCTGTCCCAGTGTCATTTGAATTTGATTGTACTGCTATCATTCAAGGCTAGAAAAGGGCAGATGAGGAAATATTTTTGAGAGTAATTTCTTTACAATCCGATTGTTGCTTTTTCGATTCATCTTCCTGGTTATACTTCATGAAAGTTCTTGGTATCGTTTGTCTGACAAGATATCGTTCTGAGCATTTGATTTCGAAAAATAATTTGAAAATAGTATTCGATGGCCACGAGCGTTGCTTTTAAAACGCTTGGAGGGCGCAGCGTTTGAGAACAGTATGCAAGCTTTACACGAATTACACACGTCTATTCTCCAAAATCCTTTAAAATGTGTTTTTAGTGAGATACATTATAGCACAGTCAAAACAAAAATGAATACCCGTAAACAACGTCGGCCACGGGAGATAATCAATGTACAGATAATGCCAACAAGCTCATGATAATTCACTCCCTTGAGTAATTAAACGGATGATAATCGTTAGACAACATGGAATTCACTCAGTGGTGAGTTGTTTTAAAAAAAATAGATTCTGGAATCATGGATTATAAAGATAACACGATACACATTGCTTGCATTGGCGCTGATGTTATCTAAGCTGACCTCCGATCTCTCTCTCTCTCTCTCTCTCTCTCTCTCTCTCTCTCTCTCTCTCTCTCTCTCCTCTCTCTCCCTCCTCTCCCCCCCCCCCCCCCCCCCACGCGCACTTCCCCTCCAATGTTTCCGAATCTAAGCCGTCATCAATGGAATTCAAAAATAGAATTCTCTTCATGTATTCGATTGGTTGCGCGTTCTCGGTGTATTTAAAAAAAAAATTCTGTTAACCTCTCGATACGCGAACGTTTATTTAGTTGTCTTATATTTTATTTTAACGGTGCCACATAATAATGATGTGCAGGTAAACGTTACTGATAGCTCAGTTGGTAGAGCACTCACTTCAAATCAATGCAATCGGGATCGATCCCAGGTGATGTCGACATTTTTTCTCGACTCACCTGTCCACCCAGCAGCAATTAGGTAGCTGGATCCGCTAGAACTGACGAAAAGTACTTTGCGATAGACTAGCATCCAATCCAAAGTGTAGCAAGCAAACCCTATTGTCCGTTTCGCGAAATAATGCGTGCGTCGGTGGTTGAAGCCCGAAGAAAATAATAACAATCGTGAAATGGAAGCTTAAATTTAATCAAAAATGTATTCATGTCTTCAAACTATCTATTTTAATTATTGAAGACAGATGAATACATTTTTGATTAAATCGAACCTTCCATTTCACGAGTTATTTATATCTTCGAGCTTCAAACAGCAACGTATGCAATATGGCGCCAAACGTCAGTAGGGATTCTACCTTGAGCTTTTTATATAGCGCAATATCCACTGAACGTGCTCAAAGCGCTTTACAAATGGTCGCTGACCAACAGCAGCAAGTAACGTGTAGAACGAGACATGATGCCTGTTAGGCGATATAACATTTTTTTTCTAACAGAGGCAACGCTGTTTACGGTCAGGTACTCATTTTACACCTGAGTGCGGTGAGAGAATGTGAGTAAAAAGCCTTTTCAAGGACTCAAATTCAATAAATATGCGACGAGCAAGGCTCGATCTAAGACCTTCCGATCCGAAAGTGAGTGTCATACACCTGACCACATAGCCTCATAATTAATTTGAAGATTCCATTCCATTTCCCTATTGTTATTAGTTTCCCGCCATAGAAACCGGGATAAACTCCGTCTCCACGGTTCCTAATGGCCACTGAAGTAGGTCCTACAGCGATTTTGGAGCATAGCAGTAAATATTATTATCATTATATTTCCCTTCAACACGCTTTTAACACCCTGAAAAGCAAACATGTTCAGTAGTGAGTTTTTAATTAACAGGGAAGCGCGAACAATGAGCAGCCATAACATCTGATTTGATTTTACAAAACGCATTATTTTTCATTTTGGCCAGAAAACTTAAATGAAATATCAATGGGAGCGATCTATATTCATGTTTCTGTCCACCCAAGTCATCAATCACATGATTTGTTGTTGTCCAACGATTGGATATTTCTTCAGAGATTTAAACACGCTGCTTTGTTTATTAAAATTGTAAACATACCCATGTGTCAAGCTGAACGAAATGGCCAATCGTGATGTTAGATATTTCAAAAACTATGTGGGTCACTTTGAGCACATATTCCACTGTGACCAATGACCCCGAGCACATGGAAATGTAATATAGATCATGCCCATTGGTTAAAATGCAGCACTGCCATGCCCTGGCACTGGCTGCTAGGACATAACCCGGACGAGTCCGGAGTTGACCGACCCTTCTCGGGTTGTTAATTTTTCTGAACTCCTCAACCACCCAATCAGGGGTTCGAACCATCGCTATATAAAGGGATGTGCGAGGAGGCCGAAGACTATAATTTTTTTTTTTAATTGAGCTTTATATAGCACAATATCCACTAAATGTGCTCAAAGCGCTTTACAAGGGGTCCCTGGTCAACAGCAACATTTAACATGTAAGACGGGACATGACGCCTGTTAGGCGATATTACAATTTTTCGGACAAAGACAAAGCTATTAACGGCCAGGTACTCATTTTACACCTGAGTACGGTGAGAGAACATGAGTAAAGAGTCTTTTCCGAGGACTCATCTACGCGCCGATCCGAAAGCGAGTGTTATACCACTAGACCACATAGCCGCACAAGACTTTCTTGAGCGGTCTCGACTGGACACGACACCGCGTACAGCCGTTGTGTTCTATTTTATTTTATATTTATCTGTGCCGTTTTCGGATCTGAAGGTCCTGGGTTCGAACCTCGCTCGGCGCATAGTTGAGTCCTTGGAAAAGGCTCTTTACTCACAATCTCTCACTATACTCAGGTGTAAAATGAGTACCTGGCCGTAAACAGCGCTGTCTCTGTCGAAAAAAAAAAGTAATATCGCCTAATAGGCGTCACGTCTCGTTCTACATGTTACGTGTTGCTGTTGATCAGGAACCCTTTGAGCACGTTTAGTGGACATTGCGCTATATGTGACCCTACGCCTCGAAGCGGTATTAAGTCGGGATTTGGAAAACGAAGAATACCGGTTTTAAAGAGGAAATGGTCAAAATGATCAAATTTCAGTTTTTGGTTGTTTCATAAACTACAATCATTTTTCCACATGAAAACATAATAATTCAACATAAGTATTGACGATAAGTTATATGTATTTAAAGTTTAAAAAAGCAACTATCAGTGAAACATTCAAAACAAGAGTTGACTTTCTCTCAGAAGCCACCATTTCCAAGGCTGCACTTGCCAATAATAGTTAATAACAAATACGTTGTCCTCAAACTTTAGCCTCGTTGGTTTTTAAATTTCGTGTTGCTCTACTTATCACTTGATGCACTTTTAGTACTATCTCTCTCCTTCTCTCTCTCCTCTCTCTCTCTCTCTCTCTCTCCTCTCTCTCTCAACACACACACACACACACACACACACACACACACACACACTACAACCACCACCACCGCATCTTCATCACGACCACTACTACTACAATCACCACCACCACCACATCATCACTGCCACTACTACTTCAACCACCATCACCACATCATTATCACTATTACTACAACCACCACCACCATATCGTCATTACTACTACAACAACTACCACTACATCATCACTACTACTACAACCACCCACACCACATCATCACTACTACTACAACCACTGCCACTACTACAACCACAGTCACCACCACCACCACCACCACATCATCATCACTACCACTACTACTACTACAACAGCCATTATAACATCATCATCATCACTACTACTACTATTATTATTATTATTACTACTACTACTACTACTACTACTACTACTACTACTACTACTACTACTACTACTACGACTACTACTACTACTACTACTACTACTATACTACTACTACTACTACTACTACTACTACTAACTACAACCACCAACACAACACCATCCTCACTACCATCATTATGTTTTGGTGCTTTTCTTCACTTGAAACAAGGAAACTTTGGGGTTGTATTTGGCAATGTGTTCATATATCAGAAAATATTTGTAATCAGTTATCTATTTAGATCTATACAATATGTAAACACAATACCAAATATCATCCCAATTCCCTTTTGTGAGTGCGGAAATTCCTCTTTCAGCATTGAAATCCTCTGAGTGGTGTCTGAAATTCCTGTGAGTCAAATTGAAAATTGGCGTCTCTGCAAATTTTACTATTCTCGTCAAATTTTCAATGCCCCTATCTGAGGAGTTATCTTTGCCCATTGATTTGATTATGTGTGAAAACGGTGCCTCACTTCAAAGTCGATTTTCTAAAAACTTGGTTTTTACACTCTCCCTACTTCAAACGGTCATAGTTGGGCAATGAATATTCAGAATTTTATAAATTTGCTATCAAAATTTTAAGCATAATATAAGCTATGATTGGGTACCAAAAACCCCCAAAAATCCGACTTAATACCGTTTCGAGGCGGAAGGTCACATATAAGAACTCTATTTTAATTGTAATTGGTGGATGCAAGGAGAAATACAGACCGCATGGATGGAGAAGTAGATCTGTATCGCTCGTATTTACGTTTTAGATGTAACTTAGTTTATGTAATAAATGTCTCGTAATTGTTAATCTAGATTTCCTTTCCTTCATTATTACAATTTCTTTATCATGGTCATTACGTGAAATAGTGAAGTACGACATTTCTTCTTCCTACTCGGGCACAGAGCCCGAATGTCATAAGCACAAATTGTCTAAATGTCTCAAACCTGAGTTCTTTTTCTCCTTGGAATTCTCGGGTTTGAAAGTTTTAGCCCCATTCAGGGCTGCTTTAATCGATCGAGGTTTAAGGTAAAAGTCTTCTGGCCAAAAAAAACAACAAAACAACAAAAAACAATAACACAAAAAAAAAAAAACCCCCCCCCACCCCAAAAAAAAAAAGAACAAAACAAAAAACAAACAAACAAATAACATAACAAACAGACAACAAAATACAAAAAAAAACAAAAACAAAACAAAACACAACAACAACAAAAAAAAACCCCAAACAAATAAAAACAACAAAAAACTGTTTTGCCAGAGTATGACAGAACAATAAGAGAGAACATGGATGACCACGGGAGATAATCAATGTAAGGATAATGCCAACTGTACTGTGATAGTCTCCCTTGAGTAATTACACGACGATGATAATAGCAAGGTAATAATAATAATATACAACTTCTGCGTTTCGAATTTCGAAACGACGCCACATGATATTTAATTTGTTATATATATTATTATCATTTTCCCCCACAACCAAAGAGATGTAATCATATTTTAGAAAATTAGATATATGAGCCTCTTGAATATTACGATCGTTTCCAGCATCGGTGGATTTCAGTTCAATTGCTTTTAGGGTAAAATATACAGAATAGTGAAAACAAATCGGAAATAATTACGATTCGTTTCTCAACTCTTAAAAAATAGTAAGGGACATTTTATGTAGTTACCAAAACACCACAAAAAGCAAACAAATAAACACACAAACGAATAAAAAACAATAAACAAACAAAAGCAAAACACACACACACAAAACAAAACAAAAAAAAAAAAAAAAAAAAAAAACAACAAGAAAGAACAACAACAGAAAACAAACAACAGAAAAAAAAACCCAAGCAGCTAATATATTCATTTTCTTTTCGATTATCCCGAGTCCTTCAATCTAACATATTTTCCCGGGGATTTGAAATATTTTAATCTATTTTAATGGAAACTGTAATTAAATCAGGAGTCAAGCGCAGTAGAGCGATACAAAGAAAGCAATAGGAGTCTGGTGTTTGGACCAAGGACACAATCACGATGCCGAAAGAAGAACTTGAACTCTTTCATCCTGGTGAAAATGTAATGATTAATTCAATCGGTCACCTCGTCCAAATCCCAGCCTCCCTCTAAAAAAATCATTGGCTACTGGAATTTGTCCTTGAAGTAATAATAAATATGAAATGTTTGGGTGTGTGAGTGAGAGGGGGGGGGGGGGGTAGGGAATTGATGAATGATTGGTTAAAAAAGGAAAGAGTGGGGGTGGGGTGGGGGGTTCGTGAAAGGAGGGCGGGGATGGGGGGGGGGGGGGGTGGTGGTGGGTTTTCTGTGGTGTTGGCACCCGTAAGAAAATGTACCGGTACATCATGCATATTAATAGCAATAACTATGACCCTTGGGAAATATTCGTGGACTCTAAAGCTACAATGATCTACACAAGTGAATTCTTGCGAATACGATTTTGTTATAGAGTATATTGTCATCTTTATGTCCGAGAGGGAAAACTGACTTGATAACCCTTAGGCAAGTAGGGTGAAAGGAAAATAGTGCAATCGTTGGGTCAAAAAAAAAAACACATGAATACATGGCTGCTTTTTACGTAAGATGTAGTAGGTGTAATGTGCAGTAAGTTAAGTCAGTTTTAAGAATAAGTAGTAGGAGTCGTAGCTAGTAGTGAGATGTAGTAGTAGATAGTCATGGTGAAGTGATAGTATTTTGATCTGTCACCTAAAGTGATTTGGTAGTTAGTGTCTGTTAGTGCGAAAATACTTTCGTAGATTAGTTATAATGATAGTGTAGTAGTGTAGTAGTTTGTAGTAGTAGTATAGTAGTAGTAGTAGTAGTAGTAGTAGTAGTAGTAGTAGTAGTATATAGTAGTAGTAGTAGTAGTAGTATAGTAGTAGTAGTGAGTATAGTAATAGTAGTAGTAAGTAGGAGTAGTAGTAGTAGTAGTATAGTAGTATAGTAGTAGTAGTAGTAGTAGTAGTAGTAGTAGTAGTAGTAGTAGTAGTAGTAGTAGTGGTGGTGGTGGTGGTATTCGTGGTGGTAGTGATACATGGGGTGAAAAAATATGCCAAATAAATTGAAGAATATGTGAGTGGTTGAAAAGATCAGAAATATTTCGGATTGTGGATAACTGAATGGCACGTAACGATGTTCAGATAAGTGGATCTAATGTGGAT
>NC_088360.1:102652087-102667087 GCF_034508935.2 Berghia stephanieae
AGAGAGAGAGAGAGAGAGAGAGAGAGATAAAACCAAAAACTGGAGGTGCCTAAATGAGCCAATTAAATGGAGACAAAGATAAAGTGAGTAAATATGACTCATAATATATAAGGGAACAACACAAACAAACGACGTTTCGGCCTTTGGCCTTTTTCAAGTAAACACGAAATATATGAGAGAGTTAGTAGGAGAGAATGAAGATAATAGAATATTATGTATTCGAGGGCTTGAGGAAGCAAAATATTTTATTTAAATTAAAATTGTTCTTTGTTGTTGAAAGATCGAGTCTATTGTAATTATTCCTAATCTACATCAGTGAATAGTGCTCTGTATAAATGACCAAGACTTGTTTCTTTTTCGTTAAAAACTAATGCTTTTAATGTAGATGGTATGTTATATTACTTAATTTCTTTTTTTTTCATTAAAAAAAAATATAAACCCTTTTTCTTTTTGGTCCACGGTCTCAAAACGGCGTTTTGATTTTGTGGTATGAAGATCGCCTTCGGACCAGTAAGTCCCGGGTTCGAGTCCCAATCCGAGCGTCGCAAAGTTGAGAGACGAAGAAAGAGAGAAAGAAAGAGAAAGAGAGAGAGAGAGCTAGAGAGAGAGAGAGAGAGAGAGAGAGAGAGAGAGAGAGAGAGAGAGAGAGAGTAAACGATAACCAATTATTATCAAACTGTTAGTTGAATTGTGTTTCGTTTCGTTTCGTTTTTATATGGATTTTTTGTTTAAAAAATTAAATACAGATAAGACCCTTCCGCCCACATCAGGCAAAATACACGACATAAGAACCTCTTATTTATTAAAACTGCTACAAAGACGGTATATGAATTTAATTTCAAAATTGATGTCGGAAACTTGGCTATTGCAAAAGAACAAAAAATAAAAATTGTAAACATATAAACAAAACAAATTACAGAAAAGAAAAAAAAGAAGAGGGAAAAAAACGCCTTCTTACTTGAAAAGAATTTTTAAAAAGACATTTAATTGATTACGTCTTGTTGGATAATGCAATGTGAAATCCCATAATAGGCTTGACTGCTCCCAATTTTTCGGAAGACTAGATTTTGTAGAGAGAATAAAATGTCATACAAAATAGACTTGAATCCCATCAAGAATTTAATTCAACGGAATAATGGAAAGGTCTCCTGCAACGGCAATCGGATTTTGTTACATGAAATGAGACGATTTTATGTCAATAGACGTAAGATGTTCTAATACAAAAAATAAAAAAAAATAAAAAATACGGCTATTGAATTGAGTTATGTAATGGAGGACGCGGATTGATTTAAGCATGCATCTCACCCATGCGCAGTTGAACTTAGATTTGAAGACGATGGGCATATCTTTGAGTATAGGTACATTTCGATTTTTTGTTGAGCTTTTATATAGCGCAATATCCACTAAATGTGCTCAAAGCGCTTTACAAGAGGTCCCTGGTCAACAGCAACATTTAACATGCAGGACGGGACATAACGCCTGTTTGGCGATATTACCATTTTTCGGACAAAGACAACGCTGTTTACGGCCAGGTACTCATTTTACACCTGAGTTCGGTGAGAGAATGTGAATAAAGAGCCTTTTCCAAGGACTCAACTATGCGCTCAGATGAGTTAAAAGCTTAGTTGAACTCAAGCAGCGGTGAGCACGTTAAGAAAGAGAATAGGTGATACAATTCGTGCAATTAAGACTTAAAGGTCAGTTTTTTAAAGAAATTAATAGATATGGGAGTCCCGATAGCTCAGTTGGTATTCGGTAGAGCACTCGCTTCACACGCAAAGGGACGGGGATTGATCATTGGTGAAGTCGATATTATTTTTTCTGACTTCCCTGTCCACCTAACAGTGATTGGGTAGTTGGGTCAGTTACATCTGGCGGAAAATACTTTGCGATAGATTAGCATCCTATCCAAATGATAACACGCAATTTCTATGTCCGTTTCACGCTATAGAAACCGGGATAAACTCCGGCTCCATGGACCTGATGGCTCTGTAGAGCTACTTTCCAAAATGTCTACACCGAAAACAACTAATTACTTCAATTTGTGGCAATCAATTTGCTCAATATCCGATACATAAAAATAAATTTTGAATGTGTCATATTTAGTTCATCAGACGTTTGAAGTGAAATCGTGTCTTGTATTATTTGTGTACAATACATTGGAGTAAGTTCGAATTGGTTTACCTTTATTCACGGTGTACTTATTTGCATGTCTGATAACCCAAATTGTGTCCGATCTCGTCAAAAACAGGATATTACTGTACTTTAATCTGCTGCAGTCACTTTGCTGAACACCCGATGTAGCTACAAAAATATATTTTGAGTGTGACGCCATAACATTTTGTTAATCAGTCTTTTGAAATGAAATCGTGTCGTGTGGTGGTTAATAGGATGCAATAGTCGTAGCGTTACTTCCTTCCTAATGACGCATGGTAACTTAGTAACACTGGCTCTAAACTATCGAAAAATGGCGGACGCCCTTATGAAATATTTCTCCGACGAGCATAAAAGTGTATACAGAGGAGAAAAACATTATAAATATGATCTTGTTTTGATTTTTATACATTCTTATCACAAGGCATATGAAAGGTTCTAGCCAGCTTGAAGAATAAAAAGTAATGATTTTCTTTGTTTAGAACCAAGATGGCCGCCGTTGCCGGGGGCGTGACATCAGACTACTGAATCCAATTTGTGTTCACAATACATTGGAGTAAGTTCAAATTGGTTAACCTTTATTCACGGTGTACTTATTTACAGGTCTGATAACCCAAATTGTGTTCAATTGCGTCATAACAGCTAATTAGTTTAATCTGCTGCGGTCACTTTGCTGAACACCCGATCTATAAAAATAAATTTTGAACGTGACGTCGTATTTTAGGTTAATCAGACTTTTGAAGTGCAATCGTGTCGTGTCGTGGTTTATTTGTGTACAATGCATTGGAGTAATTTCGAATTGGTTTACCTTCATTCACGGTGTACTTATTTGCAAGTCTGATAACACAAATACTCTTCAACAGATGTAACATCACTTACCTCGTAATGACGCATGGTAACTTAGTAACTGGCTCTAAACTATCGGAACAATGGCGGACGCCCTTATGAAATATTTCTCCGACGAGCATAAAAGCGTATCCAGAGGGAAAAAAACACATTATAAATCTGATCATGTTTTGAGTTGTACACATTCTGATCATAAGACATATGAAAAGTTCTAGCCAGCATGGAGAATAAAAAGTACCGATTTTCTTTGTTTAGAACCACGATGGCCGCCGTTGCTGGGCGACGTGACATAAGACTATTGAATCCAATTGTGTCCCATCGCATCAATATCTGGATGACTAAAATGCTGAAAATTGAATTTTTCCTTGGAAAACGCTCACATTCTCTCACCGTACGCCGGTGTAAAATGAGTTTCTGGCCGTTGACAGCGTTGCCTTGGTCGGAAAAAAATATTGTAACATCGTCCAACAGGCGCCATGTCTTGTCCTACATATTAAGTTTGTTGTTGGCCATAGACACTTTGTAGAGCGCAGGTTTTAGTGGATATTGCACTATATAAAAGCTTAAAAAAGACCCTTTGGCATAGTATAGTCTCCAGTATAAATAGCAATACAGAGATCAATATATCAATAAGATAGATAAAACATTAAGAATTGGTTTGAGTGAATTGAAATCTCATTGGACCTTCCTACAATAGTTGCTTCTCTTAAAAATGTATGGCAAGCGATACGAGAACTTGGATGAATAAAAAAATAGATAGACAAATGTATGGGATAATTGGATTGACAGATCTATGAATAGACTGGTTTGTGGAAGAAAAGATGGATGGGTAGAACGATGGATGGATAGATGAATAAATTGGTGGCCTCAGAAGAATCTTAGTAATTAGATGGATGAATGGATAGACTGGTTAATGGAAGAATAGATGGGAAGATGGATGGATAGATGAATAAATTGGTGACCTGGTATTGACTCAGAAGAATCGTAGTAGTTGGATAGATGAATGGATAGACTGGTTAATGGACGAATAGATGGAAGGATGGAACGATGGTTGGATAGATGAATAAATTGGTGGCCTGGTATTGACTCAGAAGAAACGTAGTAGTTGGATGGATGAATGGATAGACTGGTTAATGGACGAATAGATGGAAGGATGGAACGATGGATGGATAGATGAATAAATTGGTGGCCTGGTATTGACGCAGAAGAAACGTAGTAGTTGGATGGATGAATGGATAGACTGGTTAATGGACGAATAGATGGAAGGATGGAACGATGGATGGATAGATGAATAAATTGGTGGCCTGGTATTGACGCAGAAGAAACGTAGTAGTTGGATGGATGAATGGATAGACTGGTTAATGGACGGATGGAAAGATTGGTGGATAGATTGCTGTGCGGCTATGTGGTCTAGTGGTATGACACTCGCTTTCCGATCGGAAGGTCCTGGGTTCGAGCCTCGCGCTCCGCGCATAGTTGAGTCCTTGGAAAAGGCGCTTTACTCACATTCTCTCACCGTACTCAGGTGTAAAATGAGTACCTGGCCGTTAAACAGCATTGTCTTTGTCCGAAAAATTGTAATATCGCCTAACAGGCGTCATGTCCCGTCCTGCATGTTAAATGTTGCTGTTGACCAGGGACCCCTTGTATAGCGCTTTGAGCACATTTAGTGGATATTGCGCTATATAAAGCTCAAAGCTCAATAGATGAATAAATTGGTGGCCTGGTATTGACTCAGAACAGCTTAGAAGTTTCGAAGGCTAGTTGGATGCAAGGACAGATAGACAGTTTGTGGACAAATAGATGGATGGATAAATGAATGGATGGATGGGTAAATGGATAAATTGGTGGTTTGACATTGATTCAGATGAATTGAAGAGTTATTGGATGCATGGATGGATAGACTGGTTTGTGGACGAATGAATGTATGGGTAGAAGGATGGATGGATGAATATAATAGTGGCCTGATATTATTGACAGAGATGAATCGAATAAACTGTTGGAGATGCAAGAATGGATATATAGATGGGTGGATGATTAACTAAAAGACGGTTGGATGGATTAAATTGTCAGGCGGGTGGATGAGTAGGTAAACAGATGGATACGAGTATGTTGATTGGCTTAAACGAGAGAGTAGAGAGAGAGAGAGAGAGAGAGAGAGAGAGAGAGAGAGGGGGGGGGGGAAGGAGAGAGATAGACAAACACACACACACACACACACACACACACACACACACACACACACATAATGGTGGGAGGTGGGATTTGAACTCTGAAGTTTGAACCTATTACTGACTAAATCGTTTCTGTTATAAAAATAAATAAAACCAAAAGGATTAAGAAAGCAATTATAGAGAACGATATTATATAGTGTGAGTATGAGAAGAAAGAGTATGATGGAAAGAGAGAGAGAGAGAGAGAGAGACAGAGAGAGAGAGAGACAGAGAGAGAGAAGGAGAGGGGGGGGGGAGGTAGAGAGAAAGAAGGAGGGAGAGGGAGGGAGAAACACAAACACACACTGAGAGAGAGAGAGATAGATAGATAGATAGATAGATAGATAGAGAGAGAGAGAGAGAGAGAGAGAGTGAGAGAGAGAGAGTAAAATAAATCGAACAAAAGAATTAAATAATTGGATAAATGAACGAGACTGTAAAAGCAGACGTCTCCATAAATCAATTATAACATAGATTGTTTTGTAGACATTGAGAAGAGGCGTAAAAATGAAAAGAAATTCCCCTTCCCAACTCCTCCCCCCCCCCTCTCACCCCCCCTCTCGGCCCCTCACCCCCCCTCCCCTTCCCAATTAAAAAAAAAGCATTTCAATGAAAATAGTCACAGAGAATTAACCAGTTTATTGCCGTGTTCTGGAATTACACATATTCAAAAATTTGGCCAGAAATCGACCTATAATATGGATAAATCTAAATGACCCTCACCTTGGCAAATCTTGGAGTTGGTCGTTCAGTGCTCAGAAAAAAAGAGTTTAGAGGTGAAAAAAAAAGAAAGAAAAAAGAGTGAGTAACTAACACACTGTTCATGATCAGCGAGCGACTCGATGCTAACATAAGTACAAGCATAGAGATCTAGACATTGAGAGGATGAGTAAAAATGAAAAAAAAATTTAACAAAAAATTAAAAGCATTTTTGATGTCAGTAATTACAGAAAATCAAATGGAGTAAAAATTCTTGTCGGAGAGATGCCATAGGCATGATTATCCATGATTTTATCCCCGAAAATAGGATGACAAGACATTTCAATATTGCGTAATGATAGCTTTGAGCAAAACACACATAGCGTATATCATGATTCGACATCGTTTCAAAGATTCTGTACAAAAGCAACTGATGATAGAGGAGTGAGTGGTCTTTCAGTGCTCAGAAAACGAATTTAGAGAGAGAGAGAGAGAGAGAGAGAGAGAGAGAGAGAGAGAGAGAGAGAGAGAGAGAGAGAGAGAGACAACCATATCATGATCAGTAACTCAGGCTAAAATTAGGTTTATAGATAGTATGCGCTTGGCTAAGAACATTGCCATCCGGAAGTATAACGGACCAACACACAAAACTGTGTGTATCCATGAACGTTTATAGTCGGGTTAATACAGTTCAGTGAGCATTACTCATAAACGCGGATGGCAAAAAACAATAACAAAGACCTGAGTGACGTCATCTTCGAACTATCTATACGTTATGAACCGATTCTGTGGGATAACAATTCATGGTCGGTGGAACAGTGGCTTTTCAGTGCTCAGAAAATGAATTTAAAGAAAGTAAAAAAAAAAAAAGAAAGAATTTACTGTCAACGCTCTCATGATCAGCGACTCATGTTAACATTAGTACAAGTATTATCGCTATGAACCGATTCTGTGCGGACACAATTTTGGACGCTTGAAGAATGGCTTTTCAGTGCTGAGTAAAACGAATTGAGAGAGAGAAAGAGAGAGAGAGAGAGAGAGAGAGAGAGAGAGAGAGAGAGAGAGAGATAGATAGATAGATAGATAGAGAGAGAGAGAGTAAGAGATAGAGAGAGAGAGAAAGAAAGAAAGAAAGAAAGAAAGAGAAAGAGAGAGAGAGAGAGAGAGAGAGAGAGAGAGAGAGAGAGAGCGGTTTATTCACAACCATCTCATGATCAGCGACGCGTATTAACATAAGTACAACAAGTATTATCGCTATGAACCGATTCTGTGGGATATATTATGGTCCGTGAAGGAGTTGTCTTTCAGTGCTTAGATAAGAGTTTAGAGAACAAAATACACAAAAATGGTTTACTCACCACCTGCTCATGGTACTAACATTAGTATAAATATGTGGCTCAGGGACTCAAAACGGTATTATGACTGAAAAAAATTGTATTTAGAAATGAAATGATGGGGAATCAGTCTTTAAATATTTTTTTAATGCAAGAAATAGTATCTAGTTATTCTCAATTAAAACGAAGAGAAGACACCCCAAGCTTCATCCTTATCACAATTTTTTTCCACCACCTAGTTCTACCCTACGTATTACCGCTTTGAGATGAAAGATCACTAACTATCGTTATGAAATAACTCTGAGAGCTAAAAATTTATTGGCGATAGAGGAGTGGTCGTTCAGCCTCTCTGGAAAAGAGTTCAGAATTTTTTTTAATGAGAAGGAAAAAAGAAAAGTTTATTTGAAACCTGTTCATGATCAGCGTCTCATGTTAAACGTTTCACGTGTAAAGTCTGATTGATATATATACTTTAGTGAGAACTAATCACTAAACCGATGATCTAAAAAAACAGTAGCAAAGAACTGGTTGACGTCAGCATCATTCCTTCTATAGCAACTTTGGTCATCAGAATCTAATATGTTAAGGTAAAAAAAAACCCAACAAAACTCCAGTAGCGACTAAGACATTAAAAAAAAAAAACACTACTAGGATGTACATACTACTAGTTAGATATCCATTGGTAAAAGGGAAGATGAATCTAGATGAATGCGGAAATAGAAGTCCCTTAAAAATAGATAGAATGAAGATGACGTCACGCAGGTCTTTGTTATTGTTTTTTGCTGTCCATCTTTATGAGTAATTCTCACTAAACTGTATTAACCAGAATATAAACGTTTAAGGTTACACAAAGTTTTGTGTGTTGGTCCGTTATATTTCCGAATTGCAAAGTTGTGAGTTTCTTAGCCAAGCTCATACTATCTACAGAAAGCCCACGGGTACATCGTCGCCATCGTTTCTTATAGCCTGACACTAAGACCCACCAAGACTTATAGTTCGACGTTATTTTTTTTTTAGGTTTTTACATCGTCTATTGAGTTGTCGTTAGTAACACTCAAGGAAACAAGTGATTCCATTGGTTGACCTATTGAATATAACTCAAGATTTATTTTCTTTTGTAACCAAAGACTTGTCTTTTGACGTAATCTTTTGGTCAGTGTCATGCTATAGATAGTATGCGCTTGGCTCAGAAGCTCATAACATTGCCATCCGAAAGTATAACGGACCAACACACAAAACTGTGTGTATCCATGAACGTTTATAGTCGGGTTAATACAGTTTAGTGAGCATTACTCATAAACGCGGATGGCAAAACAACAACAACAAAGGCTTGAGTGACGTCAACTAAGAGCTATCTAAAGCTAACGATGACAACGGGTATATACGTAACCATCGTTAAGTTGCCAAACAGACTGGCATTTTGACGTCATTATTTGGGTTTTGCATTGCCTAGTGAGTTGTCGTTAGTAGTGCTCATGGAAACAAGTGGTCCCATTGGTTGAACTATTGAATACAACTCACGATTTGTTTTCTTTTGTGGCCAAGGACTGGCATTTTGACGTCATCTTCTGGTCAGTGTCAGGCTATAAGCTAACGATGGCCCCTCGGTTAGCATTACTAATTTTATCTGACTGTGCTGTACATTAAATTATTATTAGATTAAATCTCTTGAACTCGTGACATTTTAATGATGAACCTCAATAAACTACTTTTGAGAGTGACGATAATTTCCTGAGACTTTATACGTATTAGTTAAAGAAGATAAGTGAAAGCAAGAAAAAAAATAGAGAAAGAGAGAAGAGGGAGGAGGAGAAAGAGAAAAGAGGGAGGAGGTGGAAGAGGAGGAGGAGGGGGAGGAGGCGGCGGCGTAGAGGAGAAGAAGAAGAGGAGGAAAAGGAAGAAGAAGAAGAAGAAGAAGAAGAAGAAGAAGAAGAAGAAGAAGAAGAAGAAGAAGAAGAAGAAGAAGAAGAAGAAGAAGAAGAAGAAGAAGAAGAAGAAGAAGAAGAAGAAGAAGAGAAGAAGAAGAAGAAGAAGAAGAAGAAGAAGAAGAAGAAGAAGAAGAAGAAAGAAGAAGAAGAAGAAGAAGAAGAAGAAGAAGAAGAAGAAGAAGAAGAAGAAGAAGAAGAGAAGAAGAAGAAGAAGAAGAAGAAGAGAAGAAGAAGAAGAAGAAGAAGAAGAAGAAGAAGAAGAAGAAGAAGAAGAAGAAGAAGAAGAAGAAGAAGAAGAAGAAGAAGAAGAAGAAGAGAAGAAGAAGAAGAAGAAGAAGAGAGAAGAAGAAAGAAGAGAGAAGAAGAAGAAGAAGAAGAAAGAAGAAGAAGAGAAGAAGAGAGAAGAAGAAGAAGAAGAAGAAGAAGAAGAAGAGAAGAAGAAGAAGAAGAAGAAGAAGAGAAGAAGAAGAAGAAGAAGAAGAAGAAGGGAGGAGGAAAGAAGAAGAAGAAGAAGAAGAAGAAGAAGAAGAAGAAGAAGAAGAAGAAGAAGAAGAAGAAGAAGAAGAAGAAGAAGAAGAAGAAGAAGAAGAAGAAGAAGAAGATTACCATAACCACGAAAACAAAACATATTAAGATAGAGATGAAGAATTAAAAGGAGAAATAGAAGAAAAAAAAAGGCTTCTGTGTGAAAATGCATGTGGGAATGGCAGGAGAGAATAAATAGCGATTAATATCTGTAAGCGATTTCTTTCTCCACGCCGTAAAACCCAAAGTGACGTGATCTTAGTCACAAGTGGCCAGGGGCTAGATTTCCATAATATAATCTTTTAAAAGCTTTCCATCCATCCCATCATATCTCATATCTCCGGATCAATTTATCCTATGAGACGATATCCAACCCCCGTCCCCCTTACCTCTTCTTCATCTCCAATTTATCTCAACTATGAACGAAAAGAATAAAGTAACCGACCGTCTGAACCAAGTGTTAAGTCCACGTGAAGCTAGATAATACACAATAAATAAATAAATAAATGATAAATAAACAAATAAATACAGAAATTGTATAAATAAATATAACGCTGAAATAATAGGTAATAAAATGATGGATACATTCATATTTTGGGATTACACCCTCCTCCGCACCTGCCCCCCCCCCCCCCCCAGCGTCTGACTCAAGTGTTTTATGTCCACGTGAAGGTTATACTCAATAAATAAGTAAATAAATAAATGAATAAATAAATAAAGTTGAAATAATAGGAAATATATACTTTCAATTTTTGGGATGACCCCCCCCCCCCCCAACCCCGAACAAGTATCATTTGTTTGGAGGGGGAGGGGGTAGTAACAAACTATTATAATTATGATGTGATAATAATAATGATAATAACACTATTATCTTAGCATTATTATTATTATTATTATTATTTTCAGTACTTGGACCCGTTCTTTTTGTTTTGTACGTTGGCCCTCTGTCTAAAATCATCAGAAGTTTTGGTCTGTCTTACCATCAATACGCTGATGATACGCAATTGTACTGCGTTTCCAATATGAGAAATTTACAAGAAGTATCAGCCAATAGTAAAAATTGTATCCAAAGTGTTAAGAAATGGATGAATGAGAACAGACTGAAACTGAATGATGATAAGACGGAGGTGCTGTATGTGGGGAACAGGAAGTGGAAAAGTGAAACAGATTTGAAGTTGGGGGATGCCTCTATTCAAATTGTTGACAAAGTGAAAAACCTTGGCACATTCTTAGACTCTGGACTGTCGATGGAGCATCAGGTTAATAATTTGGTTAGATCTCTCTTTTTCCAACTAAAAAAGATTGCTTCCATTAGACGGTTCATATCTGAGGATGTGACCAAGCACCTGGTTGTGTCCCTCGTACTATCGAAATTGGATTATTGTAATGCTCTGTTGTTTGGCGTTTCGCAATACAATCTGAAACGTCTTCAGATTGTCCAAAACAGCGCTGCCAGACTAGTATTTATGAAGCGTAGGTGCGACTCTGCCGGACCTCTACTTCATGACCTGCATTGGCTGCCTGTTGAGAAAAGAATTAAATTCAAAGCTTGTGTTTTAGTGTATCGTTGTCTTGAAGGTACTGCCCCTTCCTACCTTTCAGAACTAATTGAAAGATATTCAAAACCCCGCCCTTACGTTCGGCCAGTGATTCCACAAAACTAGTTGTCCCTCGAATTCGGAAAAATGCTGGAATGAGATCCTTTTCTCATTTCGGACCCTCTATTTGGAACGCCTTACCGCAGAGCATTCGTGAAAAAGAATCTTTGTCTATTTTTAAACGTTCGCTTAAAACATATTTGTTTCGATTTTAGTAGATGGTATGAGAAGCAAGATAGGTTTGGTTTGTGTTGTGTGTTGTGTTGTGTGTGTGTATGTGTGTGTGTGTGTGTGTGTGCTTGTGTGTGTGAATGAGTATGTTTCAGCCAAAGTAATTTGTAATTTAAGCGCTTAGAGTCTGGTGTCTCGGAGTTATAGCGCATTATTATTATTATTATTTATTATTATTATTATTATTATTATTATTATTATTATTATTATTATTATTATTATTATTGTTGTTGTTGTTATTATTATTATTATTATTATTATTATTATTATTATTATTATTATTGTTATTATTATTATTATTATTATTATTATTATTATTATTATTATTATTATTATTACAAAACAACAAGCAGTCTCCACAATTAAAAAAAAATAGTCCTTCATTATCGGGTCCTTGTTAAAGGCTTTTTACTCACATTCTCTCAACATAATCAGGTGTAAAATGAGTACCTTGGCCGTGAACAGCGTTGTATCTGTCTGAAAATAAATTGTAGGCAATATGCCTCACAGGCGTCATGTTTCGTCCTACATGTTAAGTGTTGTTTTTGGCTTGGTACCCTTTGTAAAGCACATTGAGTACGTTTAGTGGATATTGCGCCATATAAAAGCTCGAGTATGCTTTGTTTCTTTTTACCCAAGTCTCATATTTGTATTTTTACAATATATTCAATTTTCTGAATCTAACCCAAATCGAGATAATACCGTTCTTAGGCGGTGAACCACAATTTTATACATAGTGCGGCTTTGTGGTCTTGTGGTATGACACTCGCTTTCGGATCGGAAGGTGCTGGGTTCGAGCCTCGCGCTCGGCATATAGTTGAGTCCACTTTCTCCCACCGTACTTAGGTGTAAAATGAGTACCTGGCCGTTAACAGCGTTGTCTTTGTCCGAAAAATTGCAATATCGCCTAACAGGCGGCATGTCCCGTCCTATATGTTAAATGTTGCTGTTGACCAGTGACCCCTTGTAAAGCGATTTGAGCACATTAAGTGGATATTGCGCTATATAAAGCTCAATATAAAGCTCAATTAATCTAACAGGATGAGGCAGCAACGTGGCTCAGAGGTGGGGTCTTTGCTTCGGACCCGAAAGGTACCGAGTTCGAATACCCGCTGCTCTATGTGGCCTTGGTCAAGTGACCTCGCCTCAGCTTACTGCGGCTGCCACCCCTTGAAATAGACCTTAGAGACAAATTTTCTCCTATCGGAAGAATAAGGGGAATTTTATTTTATTTTATATCATTTTATTTAGATAGAGAGAAAAAATTAAATGAGCGAGTGTGACTCATATAAAAGTAGACATATAAAATTTAAAAAAAAACATTCGTCAGTCAGCATTTTGAATCGATAATCATCAAATGTCACATCGACATGGTATTAAACAAATTTAATTACATTCCCATCTCACGTGTCAAATGTAAACTTTTAAAAGATTGGGATCACGTGCAAGGATCACGCCTTTTATCCTCCAGATATCTTTCGTGGGAGAGGAAATCATTTCTATCTCATCATGAAGTCGAGGGTAGCCTTAGTTTTAGAAATAAAATGCTAAACAAGCCACAAGTGGTCTGTCTGAAAAAGAGCACTTTTTTTTGTAGGCATCAATTTTTCTGAAATAATGCACATAAAATTGGATGTTTGCTGCTTTGCCGTCCTGGTTAAATGTCTTGGTTTAATTATTTTTTAAATCCCCTCATAATGTCAGTTAAAGGGTAAACTTTTGTATATTTTATGAAAATATTGGCAAAAAAATATGTGAAATTGAAATTAAGTGATTTGAAAATAATGTCCCTAAAATTGCCAAAATGCCGAATTGCTTCAGAAATAAGGTTACGTTTTTGGGATTTGGCTTTAAAATCACTACACTGGCAACCCTTGATAGAGTTTTTGTGTCTCCTCGTTTTCATGGCGTCATTAATAAGGCCAGTTGTGTCACCAGGACGTTAACTCACTCAACCCTAACACCGACTTTATCCGTTGTTTACCCGGGTTACTTTTACCCCATGCCTGTTTATTACATTTTTCTGAGACAAATTATAGGCGTAGTATCAAAGCTAATGTTTTTAGTTTTTACATGTTAATGGTAGTTGAATAAAACTATCTATGTACATGCTCATTTTTAATACATTTTTTTCCAATTTTGAAAAGTAGCAAAAATCTCTAGGATTGAGTGAGTTAAGAAGTTCGATAGAGCTGCAAATAATCATCATCTGATTTCTCTTTCTTTTTTATTTATTCTACCTTTTTGCGACAGCAGTGTGCAATGTTGTTCTCTTGTGATATGGCATTTGCCTTCGGACATGTGCATCCTGATTCGAGTCTCGTTGTGAGTGGCGCAATGTTGAGTCATTGAATAAGGCCCTTTATTACAATGTCTCGGTGGGTACCTAAGTATAACATGGATACTGTATCTACCCGGTAGATTTATTGCCTCTGTCAGTGCTGCATGGCTTAAGATACTTTCAAGTGCGCTTTGATCACATGTAGTAGAATCGGCGCTAAATAAAAGCTCCAGATTGTTTGTACTCTTTAAAAGTGTTCGAAAAAGTGTGTAAGAAACAGTGCCAACCACAGAAGAAAAAAAAATACAAGAAAAGACAAGGAAAAAAACAACCCAAATAATCAGCCTGCTGCGTTCGGGGATCAAACCTCAGACCTTCTAATCACCTTTAAAATAAAAAAAAAAAAAGAAATTCAAAGTTGTAATTAATCCCAACAAAATTAAGATTTTATTCATCTACCGAGAACATCTAGTCTAGATGTGACTTTGAAACGTAGATAATGTGTGTAATAATTAGATAGGAAGATGTTCAAAATTGCTCTCTTGAAATAAAAAATTAGATAGGAAGATGTGCAAAAATGCTCGCTTGAAATCAAAAACTAGATAGGAAGATGTAGTGCAAAAATGCTCTCTTAAAATCAAAAACTAGATAGGAAGATGTGCAAAAATGCTCTCTTGAAATAAAAAATTAGATAGGAAGATGTCCAAAAATGCTCTCTTGAAATAAAAAATTAGATAGGAAGATGTGCAAAAATGCTCGCTTGAAATCAAAAACTAGATAGGAAGATGTGCCAAAATGCTCGCTTAAAATCAAAAACTAGATAGGAAGATGTGCAAAAATGCTCGCTGAAAATCAAAAACTAGATATCAAGATGTAGTTCAAAAATGCTCTCTTGAAATCAAACTCTGAATATTATATTAATCCTTTTCACAATTTAAAAAATTTTCGTTGCTCGCATCAGGTTTTTATTTAAAATAGATTTTGATCTTAAGTTTAGGCTGACAATGCCCACTGTATAAGTGAACCTTTTTTTTCTTGTAATTAATCAATTCAAATGTCTTTCGTTATAATATGTTACTAATGTTAGTGAGTAATATTGGTGTAAGGATGTGTGTGTGTACGTTCTTGTATGAGTGTAAATGTATCAGTATTTGAATTTATATATATATGTGTGTGTGTCTGTGTGTGTTT
>NC_088360.1:102672087-102697087 GCF_034508935.2 Berghia stephanieae
GTGATCCTGGGAGTCAGGGAATTGCACACCAGTGGGGAGTTAACCTGGGACTGTGTAAAAAGGATATCAGTGGGAAATAAACCTGGGACTAAAGGGAGATGGATACCATTGAAAGTTGAAGCCCGATATGGGAGTTAAGTACCAGAGGAGAATGAACCTGACACTATAGAAGGTGGGCGCCAGTGGGGATTGAACCTGGGACTCAGGGAATTTCACACCAGTGGGGAGTTAGCCTGGGACTGTGTAAAAAAGATATCAGTGGGAAATAAAACTGGGACTAAAGGGAGATGGATACTATTGAAAGTTGAAGCCGGATATGAGAGTTTGGTACCAGAGGAGAATGAACCTGACACTATAGGAAGTGGGCGCCAGTGGGGAGTGAACCTGGGACTATGTAAAAAGGATATCAGTGGGAAATAAACCTGGGACTAAAGGGAGGTGGATACCATTGGGAGTTGAAGCCGGATTTGGGAGTTGGGTACCAGAGGAGAGAGAAACCTGACACTATAGGAGGTGGGCGCCAGTGGGGAGTGAACCTGGGACTATGTAAAAAGGATATCAGTGGGAAATAATCCTGGGACTAGAGGGAGATGGATACCATTGAAAGTTGAAGTCGGATATGAGAGCTTGGTACCAGAGGAGAATGAACCTGACACTATAAGGGGTGGGCGCTATTGGGGAGTGAACCTGGGACTATGTAAACAGGATATCAGTGGGAAATAAACCTGGGACTAAAGGGAGATGAATACCATTGAGGGTTGAAGCCGGATATGAGAGTTTGGTACCAGAGGAGAATGAACCTGACACTATAGAGGGTGGGCGCCAATGGGGAGTGAACCTGGGACTATGTAAACAGGATATCAGTGGGAAATAAACCTTGGACTAAAGGGACATTGATACCATTGAAAGTTGAAACCGGATATGAAAGTTTGGTACCAGAGGAGAATGAACCTGACACAATAGGAGGTGGGCGCCAGTGGAGAGTGAACCTGGGACTCAGGGAATTGCACACCAGTGGGGAGTTAACCTGGGAATATGTATAAAGGATATCAGTAGGAAATAAATCTGGGACTAAAGGGAGATGGATAACATTGGGAGTTGAAGCCGGATTTATTTCCCACTGATATCCTTTTTTAGATATTCACAGGTTAACTCCCGAGGTGCAATTCCCTGACTCCCACGTTCACTCCCCACTGGCGCCCACCTTTTATAGTGTCAGGTTCATTCTCCTCTGGTACGCAACTCCTATAGTTCGGCTCGGATACCCACAGTTATCCATCTCCCACAGTCCCAGGTTAACTCCAAATTGGTGTGCACTTCCCTGAGTCCCAGGTTCACTCCACACTGGCGCCCACCTCCTATAGTGTCAGGTTCATTCTCCTCTGGTACTCAACTCCTATATCCAGCTTCAACGTTCAATGGTGTCCATCTCCCTTTAGTCCCAGGTTTATTTCCCACTGATATCCTGTTTACATAGTCCCAGATTCACTCCCCACTGGCGCCCACCTCCTATAGTGTCAGGTTTCTCTCTCCTCTGGTACCCAACTCCCAAATCCGGCTTCAATTCCCAATGGTATCCACCTCCCTTTAGTCCCAGATTTATTTCCTACTGACATCCTTTTTACATAGTCCCAGGTTCACTCCCCACTGGCGCCCACCCCCGATAGTGTCAGTTTCATTCTCCTCTGGTACCAAGCTCTCATATCCGGCTTCAACTCCCAATGGTATCCACCTCCCTTTAGTCCCAGGTTTATTTCCCACTGATATCCTGTTTACATATTCCCAGGTTAAATCCCCACTGGTGTGCAATTCCCTGAATCCCAGGTTCACTCCCCACTGGCGCCCACCTTCTATAGTGTCAGGTTCATTCTCCTCTGGTACCCAACTCCTATAGTTCGGCTCGGATACCCACAGTTATCCATCTCCCACAGTCCAAGGTTAACTCCCAATTGGTGTGCACTTCCCTGAGTCACAGGTTCACTCCACACTGGCGCCCATAATCTATAGTGTCAGGTTCATTCTCCTCTGGTACTCAACTCCCATATCCGGCTTCAACTTTCAATGGTATCCATCTCCCTTTAGTCCCAGGTTTATTTCCCACTGAAATCCTTTTTACCTAGTCCCAGGTTAACTCCCCACTGGTTTGAAATTCCCTGAGTCCCAGGTTCACTCCCCACTGGCGCCCACCTTCTATAGTGTCAGGTTCATTCTCCTCTGGTACTCAACTCCCATATCCGGCTTCAACTTTCAATGGTATCCATCTCCCTTTAGTCCCAGGTTTATTTCCCACTAATATCCTTTTTACACAGTCCCAGGTTAACTCCCCACTGGTGTGCAATTCCCTGACTCCCAGGATCACCCCCCACTGTTGCCAAACTCCCATAACTTTGCCGGATATTGTCGGGTTTCGGCGGGTTTCGTAATAAAGCACTAATTCTTTTTTACGAAACCCGCCGAAACCGGCCGATAACCTTAGTCTCAGGTTCACTCCCGACTGGTGTACACTTCCCTGAGTCTCGGGTTCACTCCCCACAGTTGTCTACTTCCCATAACTTTGCTGGATATTGTCGGGTTTTGCCGGGTTTCGGCGGGTTTCGGCGGGTTTCGTAAAAAAGCACTGGTTCTTTTTTACGAAACCCGCCGAAACCCTGTCCCAGGTTCACTCCCCAATGGTGTACACTTCCCTGAGTTCTGAGTTCACTCCCCAGTGCCACCTATTTCCCATAACTTTGTCGGGATTCGTCGGGTTTCGTAGGGTTCCGGCGGGTTTCGGCGGGTTTCGGCGGGTTTCGGCGGGTTTCGTAAAAAAGACACACCGGATACAAAACAGGGTATTCAGTCCACCAATCATGTAAAGCCTTATCTGTCGGAGAGATAGATAGTAGATAGATAGATAGTAGATAGATGAATGGATAGATAGATAGATAGATACATACATAGATATATAGACAGGTAAATAGATAGCTAGATAAATAGATAGATAGGTAGATAGAAAGATAGATTGATGGACAGATAGATAGATAGATAGATAGATAGATAGATAGATAGATAGATAGATAGATAGATAGATAGATAGATAGATTGATATATATATATATATATATATATATATCTATCTATCTATATATATATATAGATAGATAGATAGATAAATAGATAGATAGATAGATAGGTCCGAGAATATGAAACAATAGCGATAAACGGAGGTCAGGAGTTAGAACGATTATGTCCTGTATCGCATTCGTCCTTGGCATAGTACTCGATTCCATTGTTGATGATTGCGTGAATTGATACAAAACAGGGTATCCAGTACACCAATCATATAATGAATTATCTGCCTGTATCGGAACCAAAGTAATTACTTCGTTGTTTTTTGTTGTTTTTTTTATTGTTTTTTTTTTATTATTGTTTTCATAAAACATTGCGGTTGCATCAATGTCCACTTATTTTTCAAGTCTGACAATCCAAATCGTGAAGGCCCGACGTGTTCTTATTTGCAGGTCTGATAAACTAAATTGTTATTGGCTCATTGTTGTATTGTAAATATTCTCAAACAAACACAAAATACTGTCCACTATAATACATCAAGCACATACTTTCGTTCGGTTATCGGATCTCGTAATATTAATATGCGCACATAGCCATGATTAGATTGTTGTAATTTTTAAAACATTCTTTATTTATTCCATATAGGAAATTTGTCTCCAGGGGCTATTCCAAGGGAAGACCGGAATAACCCAGACGTCAGCCGCAGTGCAGCGCAGCAAATTGAGCTAGGGTGAGGTGACTTGCTCAAGGCTACACAGCGCAGTGGCAGGTGATCGAACTCGGTACCTTTCGGGTAGCAGGCAAAGATCGTACCATTGAGCCACGCTGCCCCCTTATTTAAAAAATGATTAATTAATTAATTTCAAAACATGAATACGGTCGATTATCAGACTTTAAAATGTGTGCGCACGGGGTTGCACTTTAGTATCTTATGTTCCTTAATCCTTATGATTGAAAATGTGTGCGCACGGGGTTGCACTTTAGTATCTTATGTTCCTTAATCCTTATGATTGAAAATGTGTGCGCAAAGTGTTGCACTTTAGTATCTTATGTTCCTTAATCCTTATAACTATATTTTTGTTGTTGTTAATCATTTTATATTATATTGCGTATCCAGTTCCATATTATGCATAAATTCTATGGCCTATACCGACGTGCACTTACTTGCAGGCCTGTTAACCCAATTCATTATGGACTCATTGTTGTAATGGGAATGTCTAAAAATGTCGCAAAATATTGTCCTATACAAAAAATGTTAAACTGGGCCCATAAGCGGATTCGGATGCCAGACCTGCATGTATGGACACGTCGGCCTATAATGTCATACTCTGAAAAAATATGTTTTTAAGATTTTGGCCAGATACCTGCCCTTCAAATATTGATCGATTAAAATGATACTCATCTGATTAAAAATTTCTAACCCTAGGACAACATTGAAGTCAAAGAATATTAACTCAGAAAAATTCATATTCCGATTATTTTGTTTTGTTGGATTTTAACTACAATATTAATTTGCTTACAATGATTTAGATAAAGATTTGAACAAGTGTGTATGAAATTACCAGGCAAAGCAAGCAAGAAAAATACAATAATAAAACCATCCCAGTTGTAATCTGGGGATCGAACCTCACACCTTCTGATTACTGGTCAGACGTATTACCATTATATCACAGAGGCTCCATTCATACACGCTTGTTCAGATCTTCATCTTACACCAGTGCCTGCTCCTTAATTTCTTAATTTGATATAATGATTTAAGTTTATGATTACATACTACGTATTATTATATTGAATGTCATAGTAATTAACCAATATATTTTTGGCCAATCAAAACATAGAATTTGTGACACACCTTCACACGTGGTCGGAAAATAAATAGTTGGTTGTTTATAAACATTAACGTGAAAGATATCGACCTTTATTGATCATTGATATTGTTTATATACCGCCAAATGGGTGACTAGTTATCACACAATTTTCAATATCAACAAATAAAATTATTGGATGATTTCTGTCTCACGTGACTCCTGCTGGAGCGAGTATGTACATTGTTCCTGCTAATGTGAGCTGTTTATTGGCAGAATATGCATTTGTTGCTAAAGCCCTGAGCATTAATGTTGCACAATATTCACTAAATGTGCTCAAAGCGTTTTGCAACGAGTTCCTAGCCAACAGCAACACTTAACAATTAGGATGAAACATGACGACTGTAATGCATTTTACATTTTTTCCTCGACAAAGACAAAGCTATTAATGGCCAGGTGCTAAATTTAAACCTGAGTACGATGAGAGAATGGAATTAAAGTACCTTTTCCAAGCACTCAAATTTGTTCCACTCAGACTGGGCCTCGAACTACAAGACCACAAATCGGTTTTACGAGCTGTATTATTTGTAAATGCAATTGCCTAAAATAAACCTTTGAATTGTTTTCTCCTTCTCCATAATATCATCCTTCTCCCCATTCACTCTCTTCTCCTCTTATTACAAGCTCTCACTCTCTCTTCCTCCTTCTCAACGTTCTTCTTCTTCTCTCTCCTTCTATTTCTTCTTCTTCTTCTTCTTCTTCTTCTTCTTCTTCTTCTTCTTCTTCTTCTTCTTCTTCTTTTCTTTTTTTTTCTTCTTCTTTTCCCTCCACCTCCTCCACCTCCTGCTTTTATCCCTCAATACTGGCCACTTTAAACATGATGTTTAATGCCAATTTAAGTGCCTATACTTTTCCCCCAACGATGTTTGAATCTTATTTCTATTCATCCGGTAATTCGAAACAAAATCCCTCACTCCTCTGCAGTACTTTGTAAAAAGACGTATTTAAAATTTAGGCCAGAAAACTCATCCTGCGAATCTCGATCAATTAAAATGACCCTCGTCTTGTCAAATACTTTCAAACTACAAGGAAGTCCGCGAAGACCAAGATTTGAAAATTGTGGATCAATTTAATCGATCGATATAGACAGGATGATTTTTCTGGCCAAACTTTTTAATTCAGGTTGTATTTTTCAGCGTATGGCATAGCTACTCGTGGTTGTACTGTTTGTATGGGCCTTCTACTAATACCCTGTTTAGATATTTATGATAGAATGAGTGTTTGTATTTCTTCAAACAAAAGATATTATTGTTGTCATTTCCTTGTCGATTAGACTTCAGACAGAAGGAAATTGCTCCGGACTATTCTTATTACACAAAGCAATTTCACTCTCAAGCCGATATGAAGTGGACGCTGGGGTGGGGAAGGGGGGGGGGGGTGAGTGAGTTGGGGGGGGGGGGGGGGGTTAAGGGCTGCAAATTACGAGAGCCCGCGAAACAAGAAATTTTAGACTCAAGACTATGAACTTGATCCTGAAGATGAAATACGAATTGTTTTATTCGCCTGCTTATGGTTGAAGGAAGGATTCTTTGTCAATGGGGAATACAATAGTTTTGGAATCAATGGAATTAGAAAATAACCCCAAAAAGACAAGGAGATGAGGGATTGGAGGAGAAGAAGAAAGATGAGAGAGGGCGTAGTAGATTGAGAGGACAAGGAAATGGAGGTAGGCAATTGAAAGGAGGAGATTGAGGCGAATTGGGAAAGTATAGGAGCAAGAGGAGGAGGAGGAGGAGGAGGAGGAGGAGGAGGAGAAGGAAGAAAAGGAAGAAGATGAGGAGAAGAAGGATGTGGAGTAGGAGAAGGAGAAGGATGAATAGGAGGAGGGGGTGGGGAGGACGAGGAGGCGGAGAAAGAGGAGAAGGATGCGAATGAGGATGGAGGATGATGACCGTATTTTAAGAGTTGTTTGGCAAGATAAAGGTCATATTAATCGATCGATAGTTTAAGGATGAGTTTTCTGGCCAAATTTTCAATTCCGTGTTTTTTTTCTCAATTGTATGGCTGTCGAAGGAAAGAGAGCTAGAGGAAGACAAAGAATGACTTATCTAAATAACCTTAGAATGGCCAGTGTGACTTAAAAAGCAACACAGATTTCATGCGCACCGCAGAGGACCGTGATTCGTGGAGACAGCTGACCGGCAACGTGCTCAAGAGCACAAGCCACGATGGATGATGATGTCGAACATCTCAAGGTTTTGCGATCTTGTAGTACGAAACTCGGCTTCTCTGGTTCGAGTCTGGCTGTGGACGGGGCAAAGCTGTCTTTGGAAAATGCTCTTCATTCACATGCTCTCACAGCACTTGTGTGTAAAAAGAGTACCTGGCCAGAAACAACGCTATCTCTTGCGAAAAGTAAAATTGTGATAGCACCTTAAAAGGCGTCATATATCGTCCTACTTGTTATATATTGTAATTTACTTGGGATTCCTTGCACGATTAAAAATTTCGAAGAAAAGTATGTAACAAATGTAATCAATGTGAGCAATATTCATACGATGGTGTGTGTGGGTTTGATAGATGAGATCGTAATCATTGGATGTGATTGACCCTTGAGAGCAATGAAAGTGATCGCATCGTTATCAATTGTGTTGATCAAGAATGCGATTAATAAATGATATTACCTCAAATGGATATGCTCGCACAGATGATCAGAGCATGTGATAATTCTGGCAGCTATCAATGAATGGTTTTTATCGATACCGGTAATCAATAATATTTTTATCGTTATTTATTATTTTTGATTATTTATAAGGATGCCATCATCAAAACGAGCTGCAAAGTAATTGGTGAGATAAAAAAACAAAACATCAAGAAGTTGCTGATGATGCACTTTTATTATTCGTTGCTTACAAACTCGGTTGCTTTCACCCTCTCCTTACCAACCATAAGAAAATCGTCACCTTCGTTACGATCCAACCAGCATTTTTATCATTCAGATTTCTTTTGTAAATCACACCATTTAAAGAAATATATTTTAGTTTAGTTATAAAACGTGACTCTGTGTTGTAGAGTTGAGAATGTATTTGTTGCTTTTCTGTTTGAATAAGAAAAAAACTATTTTTGTGTTGGGTGAGCGTGAAATTTTGGGGAAAAAAATCTGAAAATGGCTGGTAAGGAAAGGGTGAAAGCACAACAAGAGATGACAATTGACTTTTTTAAACATTGTGGGTTCTGATAATATAACAATTGGTAGAGGACTCCATTAATCAGCAAAGTCTCAGACCAAGTTGACTTTTTAAAACTAACCCATCTGCTTTTAATTGTATCCGGGTCACTTTTCCTCACAGCTATAATGCCCCGTGGAGGTGAGTTTATCCAGTTTTCCATAGCGTGAATTGAACAATAGAAGTGTTTGCTATCCTTTGGATAGGATGTTTGTCTCTTTCAAAGTATTAATCAGGATAAAGCCTGCAAGACGTTTAGCATCAATCTAAAAAGGTTTCTGCTTAGAGGCAGATTGTGATTTAGATATGACCTGCATGAGACTTTTGTACATGGTATGGGTTTATATATATATAATGAAAAAATGGATATAATTTTAAACGGTCATAAACATAAAGTCCTAAACAAAACAGCCAAACTTAGAACAATGACGCTCAAACAAATTCAAATCAATAGCACAAAATAAACCCCCTCCCCCCTAAGCCTCCTTCCCCATATACGTCCCATTCCTCTCCCTTCCCAACCCCCCCCCCCCCCCCTTCCATCCTCCCACAATTCCTTCTTTCCTCAATATTTCCATTCAATCACCTGACCCCCCCCCCCCCTCCCCTTATCTTTCCCCCACTATTCTTCCCAATGTAACAGCTCCCTCTCCTCCATCTCCTCTTCCTCCCTCCCCCGCCCCTCCCCCCACATTTTCTTCTTCTTATTCATGACTTCAAAAACGTACACATCTATTCACACCATTTTGCTCTTTTACGCGCCTTCGAGCACGAAGCAACACTCGAAATGAACCAGGGATCTACTTACTCTCCATCAAAGTAGATCGCACAACTAACAACTGAAGAGACTCCTTGGTGTCGAAACGTCCGTATTGTTGAACGAAATGCGAGTTGATTTCACTCATTATATATGTATGATATATATAAATTATGCCATTCCGCCACGACATCATAAGATATCGTCGCCTAGGCATTCCACAAAGGAATATAGATAATTCATCAAACAAGATGTCTGATGTCCTAGTGAGTAAATTGGGGGTTAATAATCTTGCTCAAGGAAAAGAAAATACGAAAGTGCCTGAAGCGGGGCTCGAACCCGGGACCCAGGTCACAGTGCAATGCCTTATCTACTCGGCCACTTCGCCCCCGTCTGTTTATATATATATATATATATATATATATATATATATATATATATATATATATATATATATACATATTCGTGAGATAATGTTGTGCACGAACCTATGGAGCACATTTATTGACTAGGAGATGGGTTAACCGGTGTCCTAAAACTAAAACACAAAACCTCATCACCTCGGCACAAAAGCAATTTGACTCAAGGATAGATGTCCGTCTTAAGGACAAGACAAAAATATCCTGGTGTCTCCCCATTAACGTCCTAAGCCAATATATTGCATCTCAGCGTAAAAGAGACAAGAATTCCCTCAGGGACAGAGGAGAGGATTGGAAAAGGAATGTGTTTGTGTGTGTTTGTGAGAGAGAGAGAGTGTGTGTGTTTGTGTGTGTGAGTGTGTGTGTGTGTGTGAGAGAGAGAGTGTGTGTTTGTGTGTGTGAGTGTGTGTGTGTATATGTGTGTGCGTGTACTGGAGGAGGGAAAGGGGTTATAAATGACAATGGGAAAAGTATATTATGGTGAATACTGTTGTGATGTGAAAATCAGAGGTTTGAAGGAGCAGATGAGCGATTGGGTAAATTTTTATTAAGGATAATACCTTTGTCATCTCAATTCAACATTTGAAAATTTTTGTTAGTTAGAATTACACGGGTAGCGTAGGGAGATCGGTCTAGTGCTTTGTAAGTGATAAATAAAGACAAGAGCGGTGGAGGTGGATGGACAGACATATTATTCTTTTAGCACTCAGTGTCATAAATAATATCTCTATACGTTCTTAGAATCATATGTCAAGCTGCATCGAATAGACGTAAGAACTTTTTGCATATAGGAGGATATAGACACATAGATAAATAGATAGATAGAGAGAGATAGATAAATACAAGATAGATAGACAGATAAAGATCGATCCTTAGTGCAGACTATTAATTGCTAACCAGTCTGTTCACCCAGCAGTGATTGTGTAGCTGGTTCTGTTAGAACTGGTGGAACGTTCTTTGCGATAGACTAGCGTCCAATCCAAAGCGTAGCAAACAATTGCTATTGTCAGTTTCAAGCTATAGAAGTCAGGATAAACTCTGGCCCCATGACAAAATGAAATAGAGGGATGGGTACAAAGTAGAGAAAAGGGAGGGGGGAGAGAAAGAAAGACTAAGAGAGAGAGAGAGAGTGAGAGAAAGAGAAAAAAAAAAAAAAAAGAGAGAGAGAGAGAGAGAGAGAGAGAGAGAGAGAGAGAGAGAGAGAGAGAGAGAACTGGGGTGGTGTGATTGGGTGAAATGTGTAGATTGGCGAGAGACGAAGGAGACAAATTAGGGTGTTGCCTGCAAGGCGTTTTGTATCCATCTAAAATGGTGGCCGCTTAGAGGCAGTGTGTGTGTGTGTGTGTGTGTGTGTGTGTGTGTGTGTGTACTGTGATGTAATGTAATGTATGTATATATGTATGTATGTATGTATGTATGTATGTATGTATGTATGTATGTATATGTGAGTGTATAAAATCGGACGTTTCTGGTAAACACGTCACAATATAAAACATTGACAGCAGCGATTACATATGTAGATTATCTCACTCTGTAATTTGTGCGACTATGTGGTCTTGTGGTACGACACCCGCTTTCGGATCGGTCCTGGGTTTGAGCTTCGCTTGGCGCATAGTTGAGTCTTTGGAAAAGGCTCTTTACTCACATTCTCTCATCGTATTCAGGTGTAAAATGGCCTGGCCATATCTGGCAGTTAACAACGTTGCCCCTGTCCAAAAATAATTTGTATCAATATCGCCTAACAGGCGTCATGTCACGTCCTACATGTTAACTATTATTGTTAGTTATGGACCCCTTGTAAAGCCCTTTAAGCACGTTTAGTGGATATTGCGCTTTATAAGAGTTCAAGCTATTGGGGGGGGGGGGGGGGGGGGGGGGTGATTATGACAGTTTTTCTATGATACTGGCAAACTTATTGGAAGTCTCTTTTGATTGTAAAGACATGAAAGAAAGAAAAAAAATCGTTATCTTTTAATTCCTATGCACTATATAGAGAGGAATAAAATAGTGAAATGCTTATCAATCGTTATAAATGTGAATGGACAAGTTAATCTTTACTTTTTCTTGCGTTCCCTACGGCCTGATAAATCTTTTAAGACGGCGAAGTGGGTCTTGTATAAAGTTTTAATCCGGCGGCCTGACACATTGACCCAGACGGTGTACTTGGTATTCAACTCAAAAAAACGTCAATGCCATTTATCTCTTGCACTGTCTTATACTATCTGCTCATAAGGGTATATCTATACTGTGAAATGACGTTTTCAGACAGACAGATAGACAGACAGACAGACAGATAGACAGACAGACTGAATCACTCGTCCACAAGAAAAGTCAATGCCATCTATTATCTTGCACTGTCTATTACAATCTGCTCACAATAATGGTATATTCTTTGTAACGACGTTTTCTGACAGACAGGCAGGCAGACCGACAGATAGACAGACAGAATCAGCCGTCCACACAAAGGTCAAAGAGTTAAATAACTCTTGCATAATGTAAATGTTGGTGCTCGAAGCTCGAAGAAATAAATAATATGAAATTGAATGTAAGCTTCGATTTTATTACAAGAACAGATCAAACGTTTCGGGTTTCCCCTTTATCAACAAAACAGGATGATTGAAACACTACAGATAAATGAGATAATGTGATAGTGGCATTGTTAAGATGAATAAACAAAAATATTGATGGGCAGGAAATTGTATGCTCCTTTGTAAGGAAGCACACATTAAAATAAAATAATAGAAATTTCTAAAAAGTGCGCAATAAGTGAAAAAGGGGAGGCGGAGAGGAACTGTGTAATGCAGTTTAGAAAGTGAAATATATAAAAAGAACGTGTAGACTGCTGTTGGAAAATAGATACAATGGAATTGAAAATAAATACAATGGAATTGAAAATAAATGCAATGGAATTGGTAATAAATACAAAAATTAAAGGATGTCGGTATAAGTATAATCATTAGTGGCAGTAGCAGCAGCAGAAGTAACAGTACTACTACTTCTACTACTACTACTACTACTACTACTACTACTACTACTACTACTACTACTACTACTACTACTACTACTACAACAACTACTAGTACCACTATAAAACGTGTTTGTCTTTCTTTTTATCACAGTACGGCACACATAGAATTGACATTATTGTCTCTACGGCTGATAATGACTATCTGAGAACGTCATATCTCTATATGACCTTTAAAGCAGATTGTATAAGGCGGTAAAAGATATTAATAACATTGACAGTTTGTGTGGACGGCTTATATTGTCCGTCTGAGGACGTAATTTCTCTGTATGTGCCTTTATGAGTGGATTGTGCAAGATTAAATAGCACTGCCCTTTTTATGTAGCCGGCTAATCATGTTTGTCATTTAACTCTGTAACATTATGAGTAGATTGTACAAGGCAGTGCAAGAGATAAATAGCGTTAAAGGTGGACGGCTGATATTGTCTGTCTGAGAACGTCATTTCATTGTAGGTACCATAATGAATAGATTTTATAAGACGGTCCAATAGATAGATTGTTTTAACGTTTTGTGCAGACAACCGATTTTGTCTGTCTGTGTGAAAACGTCATTTTACTAAAAATATCACAATCAGTAGATTGTATTAGGCAGTGGAAGAGATAAATAGCATTGGAGTTTCGTGTAGACGTTTGATTCTGTCTGTGTGAAAACGTCATTTCACTGATTCATTATGAGTAGATTGCATAAGTCATGGAAGAGATAGATGGCATTGAAGTTTTGTGTAGACGGTTCATAATGTCTGTCTGAAAACGTCATGTCAGAGTATGTACTGTAATGAGTAGATCGCATAAGACAGTACAAGAGATAAATGGCATTATAGTTTTGTTTTGACGGCTGATATCGTCGGTCGAAAACTTCCATCTCCCCGTATTAAATTAAGCAGTGCATAAAACTAAATGGCATTGGCGTTTCTGTGTGGACGGCTGATCGTGTCTGTCTGAGACTGCCATTTCACTGTATGTACAATTATGATTAGATACTATAAGGCAGTACGCGAGTTAACTAGCACTGACGTTTTGTTTGGATGACTGATTCTTTCTGTAAGAGCATGTCATGTCATGTACCTTTATGAGTAGATTGTAAATGGCAATGAAAGAGATAAGTTAGTGGCATTGATGTTGTCGTGTGTGGACAGCTGGTATTGTCTAAATGGGAACGTCATTTTTTTTCCTGTATCCACCTTTACGGGTGAAAATTGTATTATAAGGCAAAGCTAGGGATAATAAATGGCTTTGAAATTGTCTGTCTGAGAATGTCACTTTTTCTGTACCATTACGAGTAGATCTAGATTGTATAAGGCATTGCAAGAGATTATGGCATTGACGTTTTGTGTGGACGGCTGTTATTGTCTGTCTGAGAACGTCTTTTCATTGTTTGTAACGTTATCAGTAGATTGTACAACGACGCAGTGCATGAGTTAAATAATAAATAATATGAAATTGAATGTAAGCTTCGATTTTATTACAAGAGCAGATTAAATGAACGTTTCGGGAAAACTCGTCCCTCAAATATCGATAACGGTGATCTTGTCAAAATTTCTCAAACCCGAGACTTCAAGGTTGAGTTTTCTGACCAAGATTTTTAAAAAAATGTTGTTTTTTTTTTGTCTTCAGAATAAATTATACCAGAGTAATTCTTGCATATCTCATACAATCTACTCTCATTACTAACGAACGAGAAACGGGGGTTAGTGTTAAGTATCTTAACGATTGTCATATATAATTTGTATCAAGGCTTGATATTGCAAGGAGAGAGAGAGAGAGAGAGAGAGAGAGAGAGAGAGAGAGAGAGAGAGAGGGGGGGGGGGGAGAAAAATGGTCGCCTTTTACTCATGGGGAAAGTTGGGAAAAGTGGATAGTGTATTATGTCTATATGAATACGCCTCGAATTTTAAAAAAACTCATTAATAAGCACTTTGAGAAATAAGGAAATTGAATAGTCCGCTATATTATATCCGTAACGTTTTTCTTTTCATATTTCAAAAATTGAACGATGAAGTTGTAAAGACATCTTGAGATCAATATTTTTACGTCAAGGATAATATTATCTATCTATCCTACTCCTTGAATGCAATATGTTTAAATTGCACGCTTTATCTTTAAATGCCTGTAATTTCGATAAAATAAATATTTTCATAATCTTCCCGTTGCTTGAATGAAATCCTTAGAGAAATGATTTCCCTGCTCCGTATCAGGTTTACCTTATGAATCACATGATGAGTTTATTTACATCTGACAACATATCTTAACATTATCATTAGGTATACGTTTCTTTTAAGAAGGAATAAAAATGTGAGCTTTTATATAGAGCAATATCCACTAAAGTATGTGCTCAAACTTCTTCGCAAGTGGTCCATTGACAACAACTACTTCGGCAGTATGTAGTACTGGACGTAAAAAAGAACCCTTTAAAACTACAATTTATTTTGACAGAGATGACGTCAGCTACTCAGTTTACACCTGAGTAAGGTGAGAGAATGTGAGTTTAGAGCCTTTCGACAACTCAACTTTGCTCAAACTACAAGACTGGAATCATACCATATGATTACACAACCGGAAGATAAAATAATATAGCAGTGTAAAAAACATCAATATATTCAGTAGCGATTTGGTACCTGGGTCTGTTAGATCTGGCGGAAAGTACTTTGCGATAGACTAACGTCCTATGCAAGGGAAGCAATCAATTGCTATTGTTTCACGCAGTAGAAACCGAAATAAACTTCGGCTTAATTGGCCTATATATATATATATATATATATATATATATATATATATATAATATATTATATATATATATATATAAAACCACTTATGGGCCTAGTTTAACATTGTTGTTATGGACAATATTTTGTATCATTTTATTTTAGATTTCGATTTACAAAGATGAGCTCATGAGGAATTGGGCTATCAGACCTCTGCAAATAATTGCACATCGGCCTAATGGCTTTGAAGGACAACTTTTTATTCTCCAAGGGGAAAATTTGTCTTTAGTGTTTGTATCAAGGGCGGATTGGAATAACCAGGTGTTAGCTGCAGAGCAGCGCCGCAAAGTGAGCTCAAGACAGGTGGTCGAACTCGAGTCCTTTAGTTTACAAATCAAAGACAGTAAATTGAGCTTTATATAGCGCTATATCCACTAAATGTGCTCAAAGCGCTTTACAAGTATAGCTGAGCAACGCCGTTTCATATAATATGTGAATCAACGTCTCAAAGCGGTAATATGTCCGGATCAAATAAGGTCCTGGAAATTGGATTTATAGCGACATGCACTTATTTACAGGTCTGATAACACAATTCATTATGGACTCATTGTTCTAATGGAATTCTCAAAAAAAAACAACAAATGACGCAAAATATTGTCCATTACAACAATGCAAAACTAGGCCCATAAGTGGGTTCGGATGCCAGACCTGCATATATGTACCTATATGTCGATTAATAGCCATAGTTTAAAAATTGGGACCAAGTTTTATTCGTTTCAGTGGAGAATGTACACAAATTCTTTACGTTGCAAAATAAAGTTCGAATCCTTTTGGTTCTAAATTCACTTTTCAGGTTCCTACTCTTTCCGACAAAACACCGCTTTTAATAAAAAAATGTTTGTCTTTTTATTTCAGCATCTAAATTCCGTGTTGAGGCGGTTAAGTCAAAAAGTTTGATTTGAAAAATTTCAGTCGTGAATTAAAAGGGTTAAAAAATCATAACTTTACTATAACTGTAACAAACAACTTAAAAGAAACATACATAACGCAGACCACCAGCAGTGAGCTGAATAAAGCAGAATCATCGATTTTTCCAGCTATATTATGCGTTTTGTTTATTCACCCGTATTGATTTTAAAATCCTGATTTGATAAAGAGTTACAGATGGGAAATGGAACAGAAAATCACAAAGCTCGGGAAACGTTATGAGAAACACTCTGATCTCTGTCAAAACTCCCCCCCCCCCCTCTCTCTCTCTCTCTCTCTCTGTGTGTGTCTGCGTCTCTCTCTCTTTCTCTCTCTATCTCTCTCTCTCGCTCTCTCTCTCTCTCTCTCTCTCTCTCTCTCTCTCTCTCCCTTCTTTACCCTCCTGCATCCATTCTCACTCTGTCTCCCTCCCCCTCCTCCCCCCCCCCCCACTTCCCCACTCTCTAGATTGTTGTGTTTGTCCTCATTTCTCTGTCGCCAACCTCTCGACTCAATTAGCAATAAACTTCATTATTTCCATTCGAGGCAAAATTGAAAAGTCATTGTTGACGCTCAATTACGGTTTGTTTGTGTTTTATTTTATTGTGCTGATATTTATTAAGACATCAAAGATGAACAGTGGGAGAAAAGAAGGCTGTGAACAATGGAAAATCGTTAGAAAAGGAGTTGGGGGTAGGGGAAATATTGCAGAAGAAGAAGATGGTGGTGATAATGAAGAAGAAGAAGAAGAAGAAGAAGAAGAAGAAGAAGAAGAAGAAGAAGAAGAAGAAGAAGAAGAAGAAGAAGAAGAAGAAGAAGAAGAAGAAGAAGAAGAAGAAGGAAGTGGTGGTGGAGGAGGAGGAGGAGGAGGAGGATGAGGAGGAGGAGGAGGAGGAGGAGGAGGAGGAGGAGAAGCAAGGAGAGAGGAGGGGTCAGAGGAGAATGATGATGATGAAGAAGAAGAAGAAGAAGAAGAAGAAGAAGAAGAAGAAGAAGAAGAAGAAGAAGAAGAAGAAGAAGAAGGAGAAGAAGAAGAAGAAAGAAGAGAGTGAGGCACGAGAGGAGGGGGAGAAGGAGGAGGAGGACGTGATAGAAAATTAATACAAAAAAGTGAAAGAAAAAGGAGAAGAATAGGAAGAGGAAGATGGAATGGGGAGAAGGAAAGCAAAGATCTAGTAAGAGGAGACACATTTTAAATAACAAAAGAAGATGAATATTGTTTTCCTTACTCCACCCCTAATCATTTACTGTGCTCAGCGACATCTTATTCAATGGAAATGACAATGTCATTGACGTAAGCAGATGGCAGTGATGTCCTCAAAATTACAGTAATTTGGCATACAATTGTCTTTGTCTGAATGGAGCCATTCAAATGTGACACACATGGAATTATAATTGATGAAACTACTTTAAACTTTAAACCGAAAAACTCAACAAGTAAAGTATTTATTTTGTGAGACGTTGAAAGTCCTTGAATCGCGTATTTTCTTTCTATAATAACATTTATTACGTGGATTTGATTTTCTACAAACTATGATTGATACGTCGAAGAGTCTTTAAAGTCAAAATGTCTATGCTACGAAAAAAAAAATAGTCCCATTAGAGATTCCGATTAAATTCTATGAGTTAACGTACAAATAATATGTTAAACCAGACAAGTGAGTGGACTAGGCAAATATGTTGATAACAACAAGAAATGAAGTGAGGAGAAAAGTGCCAGAAGACAAAAGAAAATAAAATAACTTCGCGGCGGTGGGGGCTCGAACCCACGACCTTACTGGTACGACAGCTCCACCTGGCGGGGAGAGGGTAGCTGCTCTATAGTCGAGTGGCGGATGTTTTCGACTGTAGAGCCACCCTCTCCAGGCCAGGCGGAGTTATCGTACCAGTAAGGTCATAGGTTCGAGACCCCATCGTCGCGAAGTTATTTTATTTTCTTTTGTCGTCTGGCACTTTTCGCCTCACTTCATTTCTTGTTAGATGTGATAAACGTATCTAGCTTTAAACCAATTAAAAATTTACTGAGATTTACGAATCTGAGGGATTTTTAAAATCTCTATTTCCTGGAGTCTGTACATTTTTACTGATAATACCATTGACGTCAGCATATCAAATGATTGTCTTGAAAATTACTGTGAATTTAGGTATTGTCTTTATTTCAATAGAGGCATCCAAATATGACACACATGTCTGTAATAGGATTCTAATTGAAGAAACTATTATAAACCGAAGAACTCAACAAGCAAGTTGTAGTTTTGGTTAGACTTAGATAGCACTACAAACTATATAATTTTTGCAAAATCATTTATTTAAAAGGTTCGATTTGTTCTCAATCCTTGGGGATTTTCTGTTGTTGAAGAACTGTTTTAATTCACATTGTCTATGTTATGAAACAAATAGACATATAGAGTTTCCTATCAATTTCTTGGAACCGAAGTGGACAAATATGTTAAACGTAGATTTGAACCAATTCAAAATTTCTAAGATTTACGAATATGTTAAAAGGTTTCCCCATTGACGTAAGCAGACCACAGGCATGTCTTGAAAAAAACTACTGTTATTTTGGCATTGTATTTATTTAAATGGAGCCATTAAAATTTGACATACGCATGTAATGGAATTCTAACTTACGAAATTATTTTCAATAAAATAATAATTAACAGTTAAAGTATAATGGTGGCTAGATGTTGAAAGTAGTTTTTAAAAACAAGAGCTGTTATATTGCGCAATATCCACTAAACGCGCTCAAAGTGCTTTACAAGGGGTCACGTAACATGTAGAACGAGACATGACGCCTGTTAGGCGATAATACAATTTTTTTCCCGACAGGGACAACAATGTTAATGGTCAGGTACTCGTTTTAAACCTGCGTACGGTGAGAGAATGTGCGTAATGAGCCTTTTCCAAGGACTGAACCATGCTCCTAGCGAGGCTCGAACTCATGACCTTCCACAAGACCACATAGTCGCACTTAAAGAAACAATACTTTTTATCCTCTGATCATCGCGAGACTTCAAATTTTTAAAATTATAGTATGATAAATATGTTACAGACCAACTTTATACGCTACTTTTCATAAAAAATGTCACCTGTAAGATTCTGATCAAATGAAAATGTGTTTAAGCTTCCAAGTCGTTTCCGTCATACATTTCTAAAATATGGCAGCAAGTAAACTGAGCGTGGAATCCCGATAGCTCAGTTGGTAGAGCACTCGCTTCACACACAATGGGACCAAGATCGATCCCCCTGCATCATCATCATCATTATCATCATGATGATGAAAATATACGTTTCGCTTAATACGAACTGCAAAATGCATTACGGAAACGTGACAATGAATTTATTGTACAAAAGTAAAAGCAATATTATGGCGAAACGGAGCAAGAGAAAGAAAAAGGGTTTTGAAGTAATGGTAAATGTATTTATACGTTATCTCTTCCAATCTCTTCTCATTGGCGTACGATTACTCCGAAGGCACTCGGATCGATACCGAAAAGAGAGTTGAATGGATCTCAAGATGGATTCGATAGCATCCATGAGATCGTACTTAATCTTTCTCTTTCACACAAGAATCTCGTCCCTGTACCCAACCCTACCTTATCGTTTCCTTCAGGGCATCTTTAGAGCATCTCATTTTCCACAACACCAGTTCTCTGATACACACTAAGATACGACAAAAAGTGTTTTCTTTCAATTTGGAAGAACACGTTTTCCTTCAAATATCGTTCGATTAATTCTCTCATTACTGACCTTTTTCGGATTTTCCCAAAACGCCATATCCATCCAACATAGATAAAATGATTATCAAAAACTCTAACTCTCTAAAGAAATAAATGCATGATATACATAGTCTAGTTTTGTTCAGCAAAACAAGTTGTACAAGACAGTATTAAGTTCATTAAGTTATATGGATATTTGTAAGCTGTATATATATATATATATATATATATATATATATATATATATATATATATATATATATATATATATATAAAAGTTCTTCGATTTGGATACACAAAAGAAATCTGACCGAGAAAAATGTTGGTTATAATATCGAAACGAATGTGACGAATTTCCTGTGGTTGGTATGGAGAGGGTTAAGATTATCCCTGACTTGTGAAACGGTCTTCATGTTGAGACTTTAAAAAGTCAGTGGTTTGATACAGTTGATGAATAAAACAATTTTATTTATCTTAACAACGCCACTACCACATTATCTCATTCGTCTGTAGTGTTTCATTCATCCTGTTTTGTTGATAAAGGGAAAACCCGAAACGTCATTTTATCTGTTTTCGTATATTAAATTGAAGCTTACATTCAATTTCACATTGTTTTTTTTTATTTCTTCGAGCTTTGAGCAGCAACATTTACATTACCATTGGGGAGTGAACCTGGGACTGGGTTTCGGTGGGTTTAGTAAAAAAGCAATTACTTTTTTACGAAACCCGCCGAAACCCAACGAAACCCGACAATATCTGATGGGAAGTAAGTAACAGTGGGGAGTGAACCTGAGACTCAGGGAAGTGTACACCAGTGAACCTGATACTATGGTTTTCGGCGGGTTTCGGCGGGTTTAGAGAAAAGCAATTTCTTTTTTACGAAACCCGCCGAAACCCAGTCCCAGGTTCACTCCCCAATGGTGTACACTTCCCTGAGTCACAGGTTCACTCCCCACTGCTGCCTATTTCCCATAACCTTTCGGATTCGGCTGGCTTCGGCGGGTTTCGACGGGTTTAGGCGAGTTTCTTAAAAAAGAAACACCCCTTTATTACCCACTCAGCAAAGATTGGGTAGCTGGGTCGGTTAGATCTGGCAGAATTTACATCAAGATTTACTAGTCATGTTCTAAGGGTAGCAAGCAATCGCCACTGTTGGCTTAATGCTACAGAAAATTCTGGCTCTGGTGTAGAACTCTAAAGGACGTATTCATGAAGTTAAATGAAGTTACTTACAAATAAGTTTTTAGATTTAAAAAAACAACCAAAAAAAAACGTGAGTATTTATATAGCAATATACAATAAACGTGCTCAAGGGGCTTTATAAGACGTCCCCAACCAAGAGTAACACTTAACATGTAGGACGCCTGTTAGGCGATATTATATTTTCCGACATTGACAACGCTTTCAACGGCAATGTACTCCTTTTACACCAGAGTACGATGAGAGAATGTAAATAAAGAGCTTTTACCTATGACTCAACTATGCGCCGTTCAGAGCGGACTCGAACCCAGAACAAGAATTGTCGTAATAATGGTCTAATCTTATTCTTACCTTTTCGCCGGTGTCCATAGTCACTTCGATTCATCCAACATGTTCGAATAAAATTGTTTCCTTATCACACAAACATCAACAAAAAATCTTCTCGACTGCCCAGCAGACTGACCTTCGCAACAAAGCGGTCATGAAGACAATATTATTGTGTCTTCATCAGCAGATGCTTTGTTGGTGAACTCTTTTGTAACCAAGGCACGTTTTAATATTATTGATTTCATCATCGCATTGCTTGCTGCTTTCGCTTTCGTTGTCAAGATTGGCGATTTCATTAGACTTAATTAAATTGTTGTTTTGTGGGATCGAGTGGTGTGCTGAGTGGATGAAATGGATAGCCCCATGTCTGTGTTTCTGTGATGATAATACTGTCTCGCAAGAGCAGATGGCATAATGTGTGATATGCCGTAACAATCGATATAGACCGTATATCCAATGTTTCCTAATGTTTCTCGTGACCCAGTTTTCGTCTGTTTTTTTTTCTCCAGATGTTCTTAACTGGAGGGACTTCTTGAATGATGCTTTTTTCTGAACCTCGTCAGGCGATGATCTGAAAAAAAAAACGATGAGAAGAAAGTGTCAATCATTGATGATCAATAAATACGAAACAAATTTGCCAGGCGTATGTGCGGCTATGTAGTATTGTGGTATGACACTCGCTTTCGGGTAAGAAAGTCATGGGTTCGAGCCTCGCTCGGCGCACAGTTGAGTCCTTGGCTCTTTACTCATCTTAACTGTAAAATGAGTACCAGGCCGTTAACATCATTGTTCTGTCCGAAAAGAAAATGTGATATCGCCTTACACGCGTTATGTCTCGTCCTACATGTTAAGTGTGCTGTTGGCTTGGGATCCCTTGGAAAGAGCTTTGAGGCTTCGAGTGGATATTGCGCTCTATAAAAAACTCTCTTTTTTGTTGAAAACGACATTCCTAGAAATATATGCGCTTCACACCTGAATCTGAAGCTTGGGTTAGATAGAGACACTTCGCACCCATCGAAAGCGAGACAAAATCACAATAATCCATACAGAAAAGTGAGTGGAGAAGGCATTTATGTTGATAACAACAAGAGATGAAGTGAGTAGAAAAGTGCCAGAAGACAATAGAGAATAAAAATTTCGCGGCGCGTGGATAGCTCATACGGTAGAGTCACGCTCTCCCCCGTCAGGCGGAGTTGTCGTACCAAAAGTCAATCAGACCAAATCCCAGAATAACATGGGGACATCATCATGAATTGTCCCCTCCCCCCACCCTCCGCGTGCCCCAGCAAGAACAGACACACAAACATTCATTCAATCCATCTGTAATTGAAAGGCTGTATTTTTTTTCAAAACTCCTTAAGTTCATTTTTCTACTTTTTGAGATTTTCCATCCATGAGATAAATTGAAATGAAAATTATATTGTAAGCATCAAATTTCACAAGATCTCCATTAGACTTTTGTGAATTTGAAGTTTAAATATCATAAAATAATAGACTAAATGAGAAAATTTAGGGGAAATAATCCTCAATATCTCAAAATGGGAAAAACCGAGTTAGTAAGTTTTGGAAAATCACTCTTCAATTACAATCTGGAACAACCTGCCATCCGACGCTGCAGAATCAGGATGCCTCCAAATATTCAAGTGAATTGTTTTTTTTTTTTTTGTCTGACAGATTAGAACAAAGACTAAAGTGAGTAGAAAAAGTGTCAGAAGACAATAGAGATTTTTAAAAAAACAACTTCGCGGCGATGGGGACTCGAACCCACGACCTTACTGGTACGACAACTCCGCCTTGCCGAGGGGAGGGGAGCGATGAAAATGTGTAATATAAATGTTCGAAGTTATTTGTTTGTAGTATTACTTGGCTAATCAATTTTTTAAATCTATTTATTTATTCATTCATTCCTTTATTCATTCATTTATTTATTCATTCATTCCTTTATTCATTCATTTATTTCATTTTCAGCACGGTCATCGTCTTCGACATCCTATTTATCACCATTCCCACCGTCCTCGGAAACAACATAGCTTCAAAATTTAGGCCAGAAAACTCGTCCTTTAAATATCGTTCGATTAAAAGGATCCCCAGCTTGTCTAAAAAAATTACATAAATAAAAATTAACCACAACTCTCAAGTCTGGGATTTAAGAAGTTTGAACGTTTTTGAAAAGATTAGGTACATTTTAATAAATGGTTATTAGAAGAACACGTTTTCTGACCAAAAGTTTTGAAATGTGTTTATTTTACAAAGTACAGCAATATCGTCTTGTACCAATATCCGTAGCTGTTCATGCTACACATTTTGTCTGAATTGTGGCTAATTAGATAGAAATGGCAGCGGGCCTGATATTCGATGATGTGCATATTATATTGAATGAGGTGACCTCTACAGACTGGCTAATTATGGCAGTCTTTCTCAGGGATAAGGTCATGCCAATTATATACCTCTGTCGGCCTCTCTCTCTCTCTCTCTCTCTCTCTCTCTCTCTCTCTCTCTCATTCCCTGCATGTGTGTGTGCGATCCGGCACCAGCGTGAATGTGTGTTTTTGTTTGTTAGTTCTTCACTCATTGAATACAATCTACTTTTTATATTTATCTAGCTTTCTATTTTTCTATCGATCTATCCATCAATCTATTAATTTATTAGTCTTAATATAAATAAGTATATCTATGTGTTATTCTCTCCATTTATCTGTTCGTTCATCCGTCTGTCTGATCTTGTCCTTTCAACATTCTTGCTATCTAGCTCTATCTATCTATCTATCAATCTATAAATCCATCTACCTATCTATCTATCCATCCTATCTTATCCATCCATCCATCCATCGATCCATTTATCTATCTATCTATCTATCTATCTATCTATCCATCTATCTATCTATCTATCTATCTATCTATCTGTCTATCCATCTATCTATTAATCCATCCATCCATCCATCCATCCATCTATCTATCTATCTATCTATATATCTATCTATCTATCTATCTATTTATCTATCTTTATATTTTCCTGATTCTCTGACAGGTTGTCTGTTTGTCTATGAATGTTTTAATTTTTGGAAGATTTGATTTGAAAATGACGAAAATTAAGAGAGAGAGAGAGAAAGAAAGAGAGAGAGAGAGAGAGAGAGAGAGAGAGAGAGAGAGAGAGAGAGAGGAAGAGTGAAAGAAATTCAGGGAGGAGGAAGGAAATATGAATAAGAAAATATTGAAAGAAATTAGAGTTAGAATAGAGAGGGGGAAAGAAAGAAAGAAAGAAAGAACGAAAAAACGAAAGAAAGAATGAGAGAAAGAAAGAGAGATAGATAGAAAAAAAAAAAGAGAGAGAGAGAGAGAGAGAGAGAGAGAGTAGGGGGTTGGTAGAGATAGTGAAAGAGAGATAGCGAGAGAGAGAGAGAGTGAGTGAGAGAGAGAGAGAGAGAGAGAGAGAGAGAGAGAGAGAGAGAGAGAAGAGATCGGGAAGAAGGGTGGAGGGGGTGGGGAAGAGCATTTGGGATGAATCGATAATATTATGCAAGATCATCCATACTACATCCATGGGAATATCAAATTCACATGTAAAGTATCGGAGAATTAATGTAACTTATCGATTGCTGATTGATTAATTGATAAGCTAATAATCTCTTGTCAAATAAATCGAACTTCAATTATAGATCGATATAAGACGAACGATCAAGGGAAACGTTACTCTGGGGTGATCTGACAAAACACGTATCTAAAATTTTAGCCAGAAAATTTGCCTATCGAATATCGATCGATTAAAATGACCCTCAGTTTGGTTTTTAAATCTTCAACCTGGGAC
>NC_088360.1:102702087-102727087 GCF_034508935.2 Berghia stephanieae
CTGGATACACTTTTATGCTCGTCGGAGAAGTATTTCATAAGGGCGGTGATTTGGAGATTATGGCGTCCGTCATTGTTCCGATAGTTTATAATGAGTAACTAAGCGTCATTACAAGGGAAGTGACGTCACGGCTGTTGAACCCTATTTGTCACTTTGATATTTAAGTTTATTCTAACGTAATGTCAAATTAATGCAATGGGTCATATATTTGTGAACATGGATTTTAATTAGATTGCACCAATGAAAATATGAGATGTTGATTCTGACACTACCATAAGCATCCAGAAAAAAAGGTGTAATTCATTCTATATTCACTTCGAATTCAATGCCAATGTTCGGAATGTAGTACACTCTAACATAGGTTTTACCGAATTGAGGTGTTTGGTCACATTTCTATAGCCGTCTCCATTTACAAAATACCGTAAGTTGTCTTCTGGATGACTCTCTCTTAATTGAATTACCCATAATGCAGCACTTCCTCTCATCAACGTGACTGTTTGATGTTTAGCATGGCTCACTGCACGCACGGTGCATATTGTTGAATTCGTCCGGATATTATGTTTTTTGGTGTCATATGTCAGCCGGTTTTATCGATATTATTTTTATGTAGTCGGATATTTTCTAATCGATGGAATGATAATAGGATGATGATGGCGGTGCACGGTCAGTATCTGTAGCCAGGTGTATGTCTTCGTTGAACTACAATGGTTGCTTTATGATTGGACTTGAAGTTAAGCGCTAAATGGCTTGGTGGTCTTGTTGTATGATACTCGTCTTCAAACCTATAGGTCCCCAGTTCGAGTCCAGTTCAGTTCTAGGTGGCGAAAAGATGAGTCCTTTGAAAAGGCGTTTCACATTCGATCTCTCACTTAACTCAGGTGTACCATAAATATCTGGTCTGTAACAGCGTTGTCTTTGTCGAAATTTATTTGAGTAAAATCGCTTCCAAGGTATCATTTCTCGTCCTTCGTGTTAAGTTTTGTTGCTGGATTGGGGCATTTATAAAGCGATTATAGCACGTTTAATGAATAATGCCCTTTGTAAACATGGCTCTATGCACGCACTGTCCATGTTGTTGACTTCTTCAAAATATTAAATATTAGTTTTATACGTCAGTCAGCTTTATCGATGAATTTTTGTTGTGTAAGCAGATGATTTATCACCGATGGAAAAATTAGATTTTATACAAAACGATCAGTAACTTTATTTTTTCAGTGAGCTGAAACGACTGGTTTTCGATTTGACCTCAACGTTAAGCACTGAATGGCCTTGTTTTCTTGTGGTATGACACTCGCCTTCGGAGCTCTAGTTCTCGTGTTCGAGTCCAACTGTGAGGGGCTAAAATTGAGTTCTTGGAGAAGAGTCTTTCACACTATCCAACCGTACTCGTGTGAAAAAGGAGTGCCGGAATCCTAACAAAGCAGTCGCTTGCAAAAAAAAAACAAAACATTGTAAAATCGCCCGAAAGGCGTCATGTCTCGTCTGCTATTAATTGAGTTCCGCTGTTGACTTAGGACCACATGCAAAGAGTTTTGAGCACGTTTGTGGATATTGCTCGGCTGACTACACGCACGGTACATATTGAGTTCCTCCGGATATCATTTTTGTTATGGTGTCATAAATGTGTCAGCCAGATTTATCGATATTTTTTAGAGCAGGCGATGGGATAATATCAAGGTAGCAAAAGATCAGTAGCTGTAATCAAGTGCATCTTTTTTTCCGTAAACAGCAGCGATTGTTTTATAATGTGATCCCAATTTAGATTATAAAATGCTTTGTAGTATTATGGTATGGCACTCGCCATTGGTCGTGTGGATCTCGAGTTCAAATCCTGTTATAGAGGATATGATGAGTCATTGGAAATAGCTCTTTATTTACACTCTCACCGAACTCAGGTGTAAAATGAGTAGTGATCGGTAATAGCATTATCGTCTTAAAGGAATCATGTCTAGTCCTATCTGTTAAATGTTGCTGACGGCTTGTAACACCATGAGTTCAAGTAGTGGATATTGCATATTGCGCAATATAAATAAGAGTCCAAAGTCAATAATCAGGACTTGAACTCTCTCCTTACCGGCAATTTGTAGAATTCCCCCGAAATTTCACACCCACCCGGCGACACAAAAATAGACTTTTCCTAATCAAACATAAAAGTAACAAGTACATTCTATACAGAATGTTGTTCAGCAAAATGATGTCTACAATACAGTGTTTAGTATTTATAGCTGTAGTCAAAGCAGTTCTTTAAATTTTGCGATGTACAAGAAAAATCAGAATGAGAAAGTTGTCGGTTACATCGTAACGAATGTGACGATTTTCCTATGGGTGGTAAAGAGAGGGTTAATGCTCTAGAAAAAGGATAACGCTTATGCAGTAGTCGAGCCGGCCGACGGTGTTAATATATCATTATGTTCGATGGTTAAAAGATTGATTTAAAGAAGGTTGATGAAGAAATATATAGATAAAATTGTTTTCTAGAGTAATAGATAATCCGAGAAATATAAGAGTCTGGGCAAAATGGTCATAAATCATCTTTGAATCAGGATCATGAAAAGAACAGGTAGATAGTCAAAAACTCTGGAGCCTAATTTTTTATAATGTTGATTTATGCGGAGTAAGACAAGATTGCGTCTTATCATCGGACCTTTTTAACATATATAGCGAAATAATTTTCAAAGAAATTGAAGATATGAAAGGCGTCGTCGTTGGAGGGCAGAATATGAATAGCATAAGATATGCAGATGATGGTACTCTGATGGAATACTCTCCAGAACACGTGCAGACAATTTTGATATAGAGGTGTGCAAAAGTGAAGAGATGGGCCTGAAACTAAATATTAAGAAAACCGAATGCATGGTGGTCTCAAAGAATGACAACAACGCGTCCTTCCACTTGTCAAGCAAAGGAGAGACCATCAAACAAGTCAAGAAATTTAAATATTTAGGCACTATTATCACCCATGGCGCACGTGACATAGAGGATATAAAACAAAGAATAACAATAGCAAAAAACGTGTTCCATAAAATGCGACCAGTTGTGTCAAACAACAACCTAAACTTGAAGACCAGAATGAAAGTAGTAGAAACATGTGCTATATGTACCCTTTTATACCGTTGTTAAACGTGGACGCTTGACAAAGAATGTACGAAGAGGTTAGAGGCATTTGAGATGTGGGTGTATAGAAGAATGTTGAGGATATCATGGACAGACATGTGTACGAACGAGGAAGTGTTGGAGAAGGTGAGAAAGGGAAGAATACTGATCGATAAGGCAGTTACGCTTTCTGGGACATGTGTGGAGAAGAGACGGAATAGAAAAGTTGGTAACATCTGGGATGAAAGAGAGCTAGAGGAAGACAAAGAAATACTTATCTAAATAACCTAAGAATGGCCAAATGTGACTTAAAAAGCTACACAGATTTCATGCGCACCGCAGAGGATCGTGATTCGTGGAGACAGCTGACCGGCAACGTGCTCAAGAGCACAAGCCACGATGGATGATGATGATGCACATTATGCCAACACTTTTTAGCCCGCCCTGTCAATCTTGAAATAATTATGCCAGAATGAACGAGTTGGGGAAAGATTTAAAGTAAAAACGATCAAAATTTGACACTATGCCTTCAGCTGTTGGGGTTCAATTATTCTTTTTTTTTTTAAAGGTTTAATTCCAATAAATAAAACGCACTCCTATACCTAATGGAAGCCACTTTTCAAAACACATCTTAATAAATAGTAATGTGAAATTAAGTGTAAGCTTCAATTTAATTACATAAACAGATCAAATGGACGTTTCGGGTTTCCCCTTTTCGATAAAACAGGATGAGTGAAACAGTACAGACGAATGAGATAATGTGGTAGTGGCGTTTTTAAGATGAATAAAGGGTAATGTAAATGTAGCTGCTCGAAGCTCGAAGAAATAAATAACAATGTGAAATTGAATGTAAGCTTCAATTTAATTACAAAAACAGATCGAGCTTCGAGCAGCAACATTTACATTACATTAACATAAATTATAGCTTAAAGGTTATAATAAGTTACGCTTAAAATCCGATTTTAAGCACTTAGTTAACCCATACATAACACCGTTATGAGACAGTTAGTCACATATCCTATCCTCTTTTTTTGTTGTTGCTATTATTCAGTTCAGATTTAATTCGTTTGGGTTTTAAAAAACTATTTTGTTGTCAAGAGGGGACATATATTATATTCTGTCCCATATTAGTATTACTAATTTTATATATTCCCCCCCCCCCCTTCATTCTTCGCAAATGGAAACAAATATTTCACCCAAAATCAACAAACCACCTCTGTCACAAGAAAGCTCCTGTAGATAGTTAATATAATCTTTCGTAGCAAATGCTATTTCTGTAAAAGTTAACTTCGATTTTATCGATTTTTGCGCGTACCATAACACCTAACGTCAATTTGTACCACTCACTGTTAGGTCACAATAATTACTCACGCTCTACTATTATTGTTGAAAGTAAATGTTGCGAGAAATGTAAGATGTTTATTTTTGACTGAATAAATTGTTTTCAAATACAAAGTGTATAGACTAGTCAATACAAATTCAACATGTAGCAAAAAAAAAATAAATAAATCAACACACAAACAAAACAACAACAACGCAATTTGCTGAAAAAAATGATTTTAAAAATCATTATGAACACGAAAGTAATGAGGGAGAAAAATAATTCCAAAAAGATAAAACCTAAAACATGAAAATATGACTAAGAACAAGATGATATATTTCATTTTACAAAATTAAAATATACATATAAATTGCTGCCATTATTATTATTATATTATTATTATTATTATTATTATTATTATTATTATTATTATTATTATTATTATTATTATTATTATTATTTATTATTATTATTATTATTATTATTATTATTATTATTATTATTATTATTATTATTATTATTATTATTATTATTATTATTATTATTATTATTATTATTATTATTATTATTATTATTATTATTATTATTATTATTATTATTTTATTATTATCATCATCATCATCATCATCATCATCATCATCATCATCATACATCATATATTATTATTATTATTATATATTATTATTATATTATTATTATTATTATTATTATTATTATTATTATTATTATTATTATTATTATTATATTATTTTATTATTATTATTATTATTATTATATATAGTCTACCAGAAATAAAAAGGGTAAGAGTAAGAACGTTACAAAAACAGACGAATAAGGAGGAGGAGGAGGAGGAGGAGGAGGAGGAGGAGGAGGGGGAGGAGGAGAAGAAGAAGAAGAAGAAGAAGAAAAAGAAGAAGAAGAAGGAGGAGGGAGAGGAGGAGAGGAAAAAATGAAAAGAATAGAAGGAGAATATGCAGAGGAAGAGGATGAGAAGTAGGAGGATGAAGTAAAACAAGAGCAGCAACAATAACAAGATGAGAAAGTGCTTATTTCCAGGAAATGCGGATTGTATACGGAAGCGCTTCACACTTTACCATTCATTCAGATTAGTAAAGTAAATATGAATCCAATGATGAGGATTCGTGGAGAAAGAGATTGACTTTTATTTACACACCATATAACTGTTAGGAGCGTTTCTCATTTCCTGTATCGACTTTTCGCGTCCAGAGATTGCTGAGAACGTTGGATATCCAAGTAGAGTTATGGCCCTTGTTAATCATTTAGACAATATTGGCTAATGGAGGAATGTACAGTCATAACTTTAGATCGGCCTAGGAAAAAGTACTATAAAATTCTTTACCGTTTACGAATAAGCATGAATATGAACGACACGAGTCATGAAATATGAACATTTATATAGCGTATTTCCACAATGTTTCATTTATTTCCCCAGATGGCCATGAATAACCAAATTTCCTTTTCATGCAGTACAGGTGGCCTGTTATCCGTCCATTTTACACTAATACTCTTACAATATCCGTCACTTCCTATAACCAGGTACTCATTTACACTTTATTCAAGTCATGTAAATACACCCGTTATAATATTATAACTTATAATCCAAATCGATGTTCATGATAAAAATCTTGGAGAAAGAGATTGACTTTTATTTACACACCAAATGACTGCTAGGAGCGTTCCTCATTTCCTGTATCAACTTTTCTCGTCCAGAGTTATTGCTGAGAACGTTGGATATCCAAGTGGAGTGATGGCCCTTGTTTATCATTAAGACAACACTGTCTAATGGAAGACTACAGTTATAGCTTCTGATCGGCCTCGGAAAAAGTAGTAAAAAAATCCCTTAGGGTGTACGGATAAGCAATGAAAATTAGCAAAAAAGAGTCATATATGTGAACATTAATATAGCGCATTTCCACGAATTGACCGTGTCCTGTGTACTTGACGTTTTATTTATCCCCTCAAATGTCATATAGAACCATTTATCTATTTCATAGAGTAGTAGTCGCCGGTTAGGCGTCCATTTTGGTCTAACACTCTTACAATATCCGTCACTACCAATAGCTAGGTACTCATTGACGTTTTAGTCAAGCCAGGCAAATATACCCACAATGATATTGTATCATATTATCCAAAACGACTCCGATGATAAAATTAATGGAGAAAGCGAGATTGACTTTTCTTAACACACCATATTATGACTTTTAGAAGCATTCCTCATTTCCTGTATCCGTTGGATATCCAAGTAGAGTGATGGTCCTTGCTAACCAACCAGACACTACTGGTTAATGGAACTGTAGTTATAGCTTCAGATCAGCTGAGGTACAGCTAGTAAAAATTTTCTTACAGTGTACGAATAAGCAATGCAAGTCAACATTACGATTCATGTAAATATGCCAATACATGGGGGCGAAGTGGCCGAGTGGTTAAGGCATTGCATTGTGACCCGAAAGGACCCGGGTTCGACCCCCGCTTCAGGCACTTTCGTTTTTTTCCTTGAGCAAGATAATTAACCCCCAATTTGCCCACTTGGACAACATGGGTGATTCCTGTTGACATCAGATATCTTGTTTGATTAATTATCTATATTCCTTCGTGGAATGCCTAGGCGACGATATCTTATGATTCGTGGCGGCAAAGGCATAATTTAAATGCCAATATCTACTGATAAACAGAAATGAATATAACAGCTTTGAAAAAAAAACTAAATACCAAAAAACGGAACGTTTCGGGGCACAAACCCTTCTTCAGTCAATAACTCCACCCCCCAATAGAAACATTATTTAAATCACTTAAAATCCAGACAGACAGTAGAAAAGTATTTGGCACGTTACACGTGTATATAATACATATTTCACACTAATATAGTTTTTAATAGCTAAGTCATTCCTACATCATATAGATTTGTGGAGCGAGCCACGAATGAAGAAAAAAAAAGAAAAAAAAAGAAAATAATTGTTTATATAACTATAATTGTTTATATTTCTAATTCTAATTGATTTGATTTTAAATTCGTTTTCGTAATCGGTTTGTCCTAATATAATACTTGGAAGAATGGCGAACCATTTCCAGTTCCAGTCGACCTCTTTTGAGATGGCACAGAAAGTAAGTAAATATCTGATAGACGTTGAGGAGATAAATAAAACAATTCCTTATGGCGTGCCCAGTAAGCAATGCAAATCAACATTAAGAGTCTTGTAAATATCTAGTTAGTATTCTGACAAACAAAAATGAATATAACAGCTTTGAAAAAAAGAAACTAAATACAAAAAAAACCGGAACGTTTCGGGCACAAACCCTCCTTCAGTCAATTTAAAAAAAACAATAAAAAACATTATTTAAATCACTTAAATTCCAGACACACAGAAGAAAAGTATTCGGCACGTTACACAAGTCATATTTCACACTACGTTACACGTGTCATATTTCACACAAAAAAATTGTGTTTTTTTAAATATATAAGACATCCCGACTTCGTATCGATTTTTGAAGCGATCCACGAATGGCAAAATAAATAAATAAATAAATAAATAAAATAAAAAAAGAAAGAAAACAACTACAATTTCATATTTCTAATTCTAATCGATTTGATTTCAAACTCGTTTTAGTAATCGGATTTTTATCATAACATAATACTGGGAAGAATGGCGAACCATTTCCAATTCCAGTCGACCTCTTATGAGATGGCACCGGAAGTAGGTAAATATGTGATAGACGTTGAGGAGACGAATAAAAAATAATTTTATCTCAATCTTTATCTCTAGCACAATTAAATCTCTCTAAAAGATAATAGACTAGACAGGCATCTCTTTGAACGTTCGAATCAATCAATACGGGAATCGTTTCATCAAAAGCGGCTTTAAAACAGGTCAATAGCGATGATCAAACACATTGTTATTTATTAATAAGATTGACAGACATGTCGTATTTTCAAAGATGAAATAATCTCGATCAATTTCAGAAACAATAGTATACGTGTCATACCAAAATACCACACAGTCGAACATTATGGGTTATAAGACTTGTAAATAAGCATACGTTTATGCATATGCAACCGAACGTCTAAAAGCGGTGTTATATTGAGATGTGCTGGAAAAATGAATTTATAGGTAGAGATTTGAAAATAAGGGTTAGCTTCTATTGCTAATGCGGGGTATCGATACCATTTATAGAGAATCATTATAGATTTAAAAAACAAAAACACTTGAGCTTTATATAGCGCAATATCCACTAAATGTGCTCAAAGCGCTTTACAAAGGGTCCCTGGTCAACAGCAACATTTAACATGTAGGACGGGACATGACGCCTGTTAGGTGATATTACAATTTTTTCGGACAAAGACAACGCTGATAACGGCCAGGTACTCATTTTACACCTGAGAATGGTGAGAGAATGTGAGTAAAGAGCCATTTCCAAGGACTCAACTATGCGCCGAGCGCGAGACTCGAACCTAGGACCGTCCGATCCAGTATAGATTCATTATAGATACAATATAGACACATTATAGAGGGAAAAGTAGCTGGCAGAAAGGCACGGGGCAAACCAAGGAAGTCCTGGATAGGAACTGTGGAGGCAACAACTAGCAACAAGATAATAGACTGCTCAGTAATGGCCCTTGAGCGTGAAGAATGGCGTTCCATGACATTCAACCTCTGTAGGGAGACGGAACTCTGGTTAGACTCAATGACAATATTTTGTCCTTAAGTAAGTCCTTCTGATCCACTTGGGCTCATTGTAAGACAAATTAAGTCCTTTAGAACCGTGTAGCCAATGAATGGTGCAGGAGTTATCCCGGTTTCAATAGCGTGAAGCGGGCATTTAACGTATTTGTTTGAAAACCTTTGCACAGGATACTAGCATATCGCAGATCACTATCCAGGTACCCTTTTACATCTGAATGGAGTGAGTGATTGGACTAATTTTTTTCCGCTCTAGGAATGGAACACAGAACCTCTGAGTCGAGAGCACAACGCGCTAACCACTCGGCCACCCTGCCCCCTACGCTTATAGATCCGGAACTTATCCATTTTTCTGTAGCGTTGAGCAGACAGATAACAGTTTAAAATGAAAATTAAAAAATTCCCTCTATTCATCCCATAGGGGAAATTTTTCTCTAGGGTCTATTCCAAGGGAAGACTGGAATAACCCAGGCGTCAGCCGCAGTACAGCGCCGTAAATTGAGCTATGGCGAGGTGACTTGCTCAAAGCCACACAGCGCAGCAACGGGTGATCGAACCTGGTACCTTTCGGATACGAAGCAAAGACCGGTAATCAGAATGTCTGAAGTTCGATCCCCAATTGAGGTAGACTGATTTTTTGGGATTTTTTTTTTCTTGTATTTTTCTTTCTTGCTTTGTCTGGCACCTTTTATACATACTTGTTCAGATCTTTATCTGCCCTGCAAAAATTTAACATTCGGTAATATAACTTGCAATTTTAGAGGGTTTTTTTCCTCCGGAATCATATCATTTTGAGATGGTTGGTAACAAACATTGTCCATTGCAATAATGTTAAAGTAAGCATTGTAATTACGTTCGGTTATCAGACCTGCAAAATATGTCAAAGGCATGGTAGGTAATATAAGATCTTAATCGCTCTAAACCGCAATCGCTTATCGCCCCTTATTTCCCCACACATCCCATAAATCTCCACTAAGTTACCTCCCCTTCCCCACCACCGAGTGCTACCCGAGTACCCTCACTGCACAAAACAATTAATCAATCGATCACAAGCCATATTGATTACCGATTGTCTGCCCAGCCCATTGCCCTGCCCTGGTCGTTGAAAGCTGCAGGGATTTTTGTTGTCTTAGTGTTTATGCCTGGCAAATTTGTTCCCTTTTTATCTATGAAATCAAATTTGCGTAGGTTAGGCCAGGCATAGAATCTGTCTCCCTCTTTTTGATACGGGCAATCGGTGGGAGGAATATGGAAATGTGGCAAATTATGCCTGTTGCCCGGCCATAGCTGTCGGCGTTGAATGAAGCTATGGTTTTTGTAATACTATTTATGGGGAATTTTTTTTTATGTAGTCATTAATACGTAGTTGGTGAACGGTACATTTTGCACCAACATATGTCTTAACCACATATTAATATTGTTATCTATTTTTGTTATTGTTGTTGTTATTTTAAAGCTCGGCGCATAGTTGAGTCCTTGGAAAGACTCTTTACTTCCATTCTCTCATCGTACTCAGGTGTAAAATGAGTAATGGCCGTTGACAGTGTTGTTTATGTCTGAAAAAATTATAATAACGCCTAACAAGCCGCGTCATATCCCGTCCTACATGTTAAGTCTTGCTGTTGGCTAGGGACCCCTTGTAAAGCGCTTTGAGCATGTTTAGTAGATATTTCGCTATGTAAAAGCTCAATTTTTTAAGTTATATGGTTTAAGAAATTTTGACAAATATTGTGCGATATGTGGTCTTGTGATATATGACTCTTCCACGACCCATCAGCAGCTATTCAGATCCCAGACAACAGAAAAAGACTATCAACCAAATATAATGCAAGATGAAACACGGCATCAAAATACATAAAGCATTTCCAAAACAAAAACAAAATAACAAACAAACAAACAAAACAAAAAAAACAACAAACATACATTTAGTTGTTTTTTTTTTAAATAAAAAATCCTAGAACCATTTGAGAGTGGATGGCTCTACCACCAGAAATACGCTTCAACAGTCGTGACGTCACTTCCCTCGTAATGACGCATGGTAACTTAGTAACTGGCTCTAAATTATCGGAACAATGGCGGACGCCCTTATGAAATATTTCTCCGACGAGCATAAAAGCGTATCCAGAGGAAAAATACCCCATTATAAATCTGATCATGTTTTGACTTTTACACATTCTGATCACAAGACATATGAAAAGTTCTAGCCAGCATGAAGAATAAAAAGTACTGATTGTCTTTGTTTAGAACCACTTTTAGAAGTCTGGATGGCCGCCGTTGCTGGGCGACGTGACATCAGACTATTGAATCCATTACCGATATTACAGATACAGCAACATCCAACAGGGCACTAAACACGATTCAGATAGTCCACACATATTTAATTAATCTTTAGTTGTTTCATGCGGGAATTGGTAATTTTGCTGTGATGAGCCCTTTGGCAACAAATATGGCATGAAGACCTGAAGACTTGGTTCGAGTCCAAGTCTAGTGACGAAATGTTGAATAATTTGAAAATGACATCTTCGCTCGCGCTTCACTTTCTCACCTTATCAGGTGCAATATGCGTAGGTTATAATATCGTTGTCTCCACGATAAACAAGAATTGTAATAGCGCCAAAAGTCGTCAGAGAAAGTCTCTATCCTAAATTAATGTCCAAAAGTTTATGGAATTTGACTTTGCCGTGCGAGAGACGCATGGTTCCTTAATTCTTTAGCAAAACGTAGCGAGAGACAAACGGCGAAAGGAATATTATTGCCTATTATGAATATTATAAGTGGCTATGTGGTCTTGTGTACGACACTCGCTTTCGGATCGGAAGGTCCTGGATTCGAGCCTCGTGCTCGGCGCATAGTTGAGTCCTTGGAAAAGACTCTTTACTCACATTCTCTCACCGTACTCAGGTGTAAAATGAGTACGTGGCCGTTAACAGCGTTGTCTTTGTCCGAAAAATTGTAATATCGCCTAACAGGCGTCATGTCCCGTCCTACATGTTAAATGTTGCTGTTGACCAGGGACCCCTTGTGGATATTGCGCTATATAAAGCTCAATTTGTTAAATATTTTATTCTTCTGTCTACCCCCTGCCTAAGTAGGTAAAGCAGGGAACACAAAGAGAGATCGCATGATTTGCAGGCCTGCCAACTTGAAAATTTAAAAATTCGTAATTAGTAAAGGGTAAAAATTGTAGTCGATATAGTTAACTTTAAATATTAACAATTTACCCTACAAGGATTAAATAGCACTTCAAAATCATTACAATATGCTTCAATAGTCGTGACGTCACTTCCCCCGTAATGACGCATAGTAACTTAGTAACTGGCTCTAAATTATCTGAACAATGGCAGCCGCCCTTATGAAATACTTCTCCGACAAGCATAAAAGTGTATCGAGAGGAGAATCATTATAAATCTAATCATATTTTGACTTTTATTTATTCTGATCACATGACATGTGAAAAGTTCTAGCCAGCATGGAGAATAAATAAAAAGTACCGATTTCTTTTGTTTAGAACCAAACTGCTGGTTGCTGGGTGGACGTGAAATCGAACTATTGAATCCAATTATGTAGTCTAGCATTAACTTTCATTTTCAATAAGTTTTGATGACTTTGAGAGGCTCATGAAGTTGTGGAATTGGAGGTAACGTTTCGTAATTTTCAGGAATTTTTCGCAATAGTAGGCAAGTCTGGATTTGTAAGTAAATTAATGGAATGAGTGATGACTTGTTGTCGTGTTCATATAAGAGAGAGAAGTTTGATTAGTAATTCACGTGCCGGATCTGCCCTATATCACAAACACCAAGCATAATGAAACCACACACACTTACGAAACACCTAAACAAAAAGCGTAGAGAGTTGTTATTTTAATTAATTATCTTCAAATGTGACCGAATGCCTCAAAATCGAAAGCCGGAGTGATTTAGTTTTTGTGTTTTGTAGAAGAAAATGAAGATATGACTTGTCAAATTGAAAACAAAATACCAAGACCTTATTTACTTTTTGCAAAATGAAGTTTATCTATTTATCTTTTTTTTTTTTAATTCAGCTTTTATTTAGCGCAAAATCCACTAAACGTGATCAAAGCTCTTTACAGGGGATCCCTGGTCAACAGCAACATTTAGCATAAGGGGTCCCTGGTCAACAGCAACATTTAACATTTAGAACAGGACATGACATCTTTTAGGCGATATTACTTTTTTTTCGAACAGAGACAACGCTGTTAACGGCTAGGTACCATTTTACACAGCTTTTTCTCTATCGAAATACTTGTTATAATGATTTAAAGGCGTTATGTCTCGTCCTACATGTTAAGTGTTGCTGTTGTCTAGGAACCCCCGTGCAAGGTGCTTTGAGCATGTTTAGTGGATATTGTCCTATATAATTGCTAAAAAAAATTGAACACAAAATCATAAGGGATTCTTTTTTTTTTTTTTGCCTTTTAAATAAATTGTGATATATGATTGGGCGATGACTGGCCATTGTATACAATTAATTTAGAGAAGTTCGATCACCAGTTTACGTGCTTGAATCATTGACGACTAAAAATTTAATATAAAATATCATACTCCGACAAAACGCTTCTTAAAAATTCTCCATTTCGTCCTAATGTGTGTTTTTTTTTAATATTGCAGTAAAGGTCATTTTGTTGTTGTAATTGTGTAGATACATTTAATTGAGAGATTTTGATTACTAGTTTACGTGCTTGAATCTATCTTCCATCACAGACGACTGGAAATCAAATAATATAAAACATCCTAATTCTACGAAACGCTTTATTCTTCATTTCCTCCAGACATTAAATAATAAACAACTCCAAATGTCTGTCTTCATCCAGACATTAAAAAATAAAAACTTCAAATGTCTGTCTTCATCCAGACATTAAAAAATAAACAACTTCAAATGTCTGTCTTCATCCAGACATTAAAAAATAAACAACTTCAAATGCCTGTCTTCATCCAGAAATTAAAAAATAAACAACTCCAAATGTCTGTCTTCATTCAGACATTTAAAAAAACAATTCCAAATGTCTGTCTTCATGTCGGGATAAACTATGGAGTTAAAATGAATTTATAGCTACATATTTGAAAAGTAAAGTAGATAGTCCACTTTCTTATCTGTACCAAAATGTAAGTTAAAGTAAGTCTTTTGGTGATGGCCCTAAACTCTGGAATACCCTACCGCTAGCCATTAGATAAATGGAGAATATCTCAAACTTCAAATCTGCTTTAAAAACCCACTCTTTCAAAATTCATTTTCCATCATGCCGATTGTAATATTTATGTAAGGCCTTTTTAAGCATTTTGTATTTTGTTTCAATATTTCATTTTGACTAGATACGGGTGTTCTTAACGTAATTCATTATCTGTAAATCGCTGGGAAATGTTTGGTTCCGGGAAAGCGCTGAATAAATTATTATTATTATTATTATTATTATTATTATTATTATTATTATTATTATTATTATTATTATTATTATTATTATTATTATTATTATTATTATTATTATTATTATTATCATTAATATCATCATCATTATTATTATTACTATTATTATTATCATCATTAGCTTTTTTTATATTGCGCAATATCTTTTAAACGTGCTTGAAGGACAAGTTTTCGGGCCAAAATTTCAAAAATGTATTTTCTTCAGAATGCGGCAGTATCCTTTATCTAGTGCGTGAGAACTCGCTAGCCAGTTAGTTATGTGTGCGATTAATATAATCACGATTTCATTTAAATCTGACACAATAATCATTATTCCTTTAGTCCCCAATGGTATCACAAACAAACAGCTCACGAAACAGAAATTTGTTTTCTAATGGTCATACTGATTAGTTTTGCTTGATTTAGTTATCATTTCGCATTTATTTCCCTCTAACTATAATAATAAAATGTGCTCCATCGTCTCCATTATGTGTCATGTGCAGATGGACCCGGTGCTAAGAAGTCATACAAAAAACCATACAGATAAAAATTATGTGAAATTTTTTTCTTTTTTTATTTTTTTTTTACGCTCTGCATTTTTCTAATCATTTTCTTCAATAAAGCACATGAACCGACGTGCACAAAATTTTAGATCTGGTAACCGAGGGTTATTATGAACTTGATTGAACATTGTTGTAATGGACAATTTTTGAATTGGTTTAAGAGCATTTCCATTACAACCATGAGCCTATTTTGATATGGGTTATCAGACCTGAAAAATGTAGATACGCATCGATATGAACGCAATCCAAGTCCGATAATCATAGACTCAATAATATTCAGTATCTTAGTCATCCCGACATGATGCCGTTTTGAGACGATGGGTCACATCTTATGAGTTTGAAAATTGGAAATTGGACAATCATGAATTTGTGACCTTTGACATTTGATTGCAATGAAATTCTCCAATTATCTAACGACATTAAGTAGATTGAAGATAGCCATTAGTTCATATAATCCATAAGTGATAACCAAGTACATAAAATTTGGAACTTTTTTTTTTTTATCACTTATTTATTTTAGTCTAAAAATATAAAAGTAGTTCATCTGAGCCGTAAGACCCATTGAGGCGGAGTTTTCCCCGGTTTCTATTGCGTGAAACGGACAATAGCAATCGCTTGCTAACTTTTGGATAGGACGCTAGTTTATCGAAAAGTACTTTCCGCCAGATCTAACAGACCCACCTACCCAATTTTGCTAGGTGGACAGGGAAGGGGGGGGGGAGGTGGAGAAAAAGTCTCGAAAACACCCGGGATCGATCTTGATCCCTTTACGTGTGAAGTGAGTGATCTACCAACTGATCAAGCAAACGGGACCCCTATTCTTGTGTTTGTTTTAGTCTAAGGTCAATTATTTCTCTCAGTGGTTTCAATATGACTATGTATAACCAACATACAATGGAATTATATCTCTATGAGCTATATTATGTCTTCAAGGACTTCCAGTAAATCCAGATTTCAGAGTTTTTGAAAAGATAGTTGTCATTTTAACCGATCAATATTTGAAGGCCGAGTTTTCTGGTCAAAATGTTTGAATGTTTTCTTTTCTTTTTTTTTTCCTTTTTTTTTTTTCAGAGTACACCGTCACTGCCGCGCGTCAAACAATGGCTTATTCTAAAGGCAGGTTTAGAATGAAGGCAAATAACACAGAAACAGCATTAGATGATTTGGTGATTTATAGATAGTATGCAGATGACGTCACTCAGGCCTTTGTTATTGTTTTTGCCATCCGCGTTTGTGAGTTGTTCTCACTAAACTGTATTAACCAGACTATAAAAGTTCATGGTTACACAGAGTTTGTGTGTTGGTCCGTTATACTTCCGGATGGCAATGTTGTGAACTCCTTGGCCAAGCGCATTCTATCTATAGATAGTATGCGCTTGACTAAGAAGCTCATAACATTGCCAACCGGAAGTATAATGGACCAACAAACAAAATGTGTGTATCAATGAACATTTATAGTCAGGTTAATACAGTTCAGTGAGCATTACTCATAAACGCGGATGGCAAAAAAACAATAACAAAGACCTGTGTGACGTCATCATGGAACTATCTATAGATAGAATGCGCTTGGCCAAGGAGTTCACAACATTGCCATCCGGAAGTATAACGGACCAACACACAAACTCTGTGTAACCATGAACTTTTATAGTCTGGTTAATACAGTTTAGTGAGAACAACTCACAAACGCGGATGGCAAATACAATAACAAAGGCCCGAGTGACGTCATCTGCATACTATCTATATCAGTGAACAAAACTCACAAATCCCACAAATCAAATAAAACAATGTGCCGTCTCTGAGGTACTAGTCTTATGTATCTCTGGGTCCTTTAAAAAATACCCGAGCATTGATCTAGCACAGTACTTACTAAACGTGCTCAAGGGGCTTTAAAATGGGTTCCTAGCCAACAGCAACATTTAATATGTGAGAAGAGACATGGCTGACGACAATTAGGCGATAATACATTTTCCGACAGATAGAACGCTGTTAACGGCTAGGTACTTATGTTACACCTGAGTACTGTTAAATAATGTGAGTAAAGAGCTTTTTCCAAGAACTCAACTATGCACCGCTCAGAGCGGGGATCAAATCGTAGCCATCGTTATGTTATAGCCTGATACTGAAATCCAAAAGGACTGGCAGTTTGACGTCATTATTTTGTTTTTGCACCGCTTAGTGAGTTGTCGTTAGTAGAGCTCATGGAAACAAGTTATTTTATTGGTTGAACTATTGAATACAACTCACGATTTGTTTTCTTTTGTGGCAAAAGACTGGCATTTTGACGTCATTTTTTGGTCAGTATCAGGCCATAACTTTACGAAGGCCACGCTCAAATCCAGGACCTTCCCATCGGAAGGCGAATGTCATACCACTAGGCCGCATAGCCGCACCATAATTATTAATCAGTTCCTAATCAAGGGAGTGAAGAAGATCGTATACGCATTCACTCAATACCACAGTGTAGTAATTAACGGCGGGTGAATGAAAGTAGGGAGAGAGAGGTTGATTATATGAATGAGTGGGCATTTGGGTTGCATTGTGAATAAACAAGGAGTGACTGAGCGAGTCAGTGATTAATTGAGTGAGTAAAATGTTTATTGAAGGAATGAAATTGACGACACTCAGCTTTTCGGTGTTGTTTTTATACATAGTATGCAGATGACGTCACTCAGGCCTTTGTTATGGTTTTTGCCATCCGCGTTTGTGAGTTGTTCTCACTAAACTGTATTAACCAGACTATAAAAGTTCATTGTTACACAGAGTTTGTGTGTTGGTCCGTTATACTTCCGGATGGCAATGTTGTGAACTCCTTGGCCAAGCGCATTCTATTTATACAGCCTTATAACTGACAATAAGTTCTCACTTAATTCTATTAATCAGGCTAAAAACGTTAACGTTTACACATAATTTTGTGTGTTGGTACGTTATATGTGGCTAGCGGATGTTGTGAGTATTTCACCTTAACGCATAGCATGAACTGATTTACTCCCCAAGCAAACCATATGGAACCATATTTCCATTTCATTAAGTATCATTGCCCGTGAGGCGTCCTTTTGGACGATCAGTCTTACAATATCCGCCACTGTCGGTAGCCAGGAACTCATTCACACCGGAGTCGAATGGGGCCTTATCCAAGAACGCAACATAGCATGATTTAAATGAATTTTACTATTTTTTTAAACTTTAATGTTTTTGCCGATGTCCTCTGAAGAGCACGCTTCCACTAACAGGAAAAATACCGCTCTTTATAAAGGACTGAAAAATCAATAAACTGCTTGATGAGTTAAACCCATTTTCCACCTCAATGGTTTTATGTAGTCGCTTTAGTTGACATTCGCCTACAGTTCCGGAAGTTGGGCCGAAATTTACAGGATTGGATGACGATTTACAGAGAGCTAAGACCCAAAGATGTCGTGAGGAGGGAATGCGTATTACTGAATGATGAATGGAAATTTTACATGATGCTTTGTAATAATTTCAACATTTTTCAATCATATGTGAAGCAATGATTAAATTTAAAGAAGGTACGTGAAACAGGGTCCTGATCGCTCAGAACTAGAATATTTAAAACGAAAAAAAATTGAGCTTTTATGTAGAGCACTATCCACTAAACGTGCTCAAATCCCTTTACAAAGGATCCCTGACCAACAGCAACACGTAACATGCAGAACGAGACATGACGCCTGTCAGGCGATAATACAGTTTTTTTTCGGACAGCGTATAGCTATTAACGGCCAGGTACTCATTTTACACTTGAGTACGGTGAGAGACTGTGATTAAAGAGCCTTTTCCAAGGACTCAACTATGCGCCGAGCGAGGCTCAAACCCAGGACTTTCCGATCCGAAAGCAAGTGTCATACCACATGACTACCTAGCCGCACAACTAGAGCATTTATCTAGAGCAATATCTACTAAACGTGCTCAAAGCGCTTTATAAGAAACACTTATAGATAGAATGCGCTTGGCCAAGGAGTTCACAACATTGCCATCCGGAAGTATAACGGACCAACACACAAACTCTGTGTAACCATGAAATTTTATAGTCTGGTTAATACAGTTTAGTGAGAACAACTCACAAACGCGGATGGCAAAAACAATAACAAAGGCCTGAGTGACGTCATCTGTATACTATCTATAGATAGTTCGAAGATGACGTCACTCAGGTCTTTGTTATTGTTTTTTTGCCATCCGCGTTTATGAGTAATGCTCACTGAACTTTATAAACCCGACTATAAACGTTCATGGATACACACATCTTTGTGTGTTGGTCCGTTATACTTTCCGGATGGCAATGTTATGAGCTTGTTGGCCAAGCGAATACTATCTATATGTGACTTTAAACCACAAATTATATTAAATATGATATAGATTGTAAATAATTAAAAAAAAACTCAGTGACTTCGTCACTAGCATTGAAATGCTATTGATACATTGCAAAGGTCATTAAGAAAAAATAGTTGGGTTTTTTTTTTTTTTAAACCGTTATCCATTAAACAGATTAGATTAAATCTATAGTTTGTAAACAATAACAACTACTATAGCAAATGACTTCGTGACAAACATCGGCGTGGTGTATTTAAGATAGTTTTTATATCATTTTGTACCATCGCCTCTATAGATAGTATGCGCTTGTCAAAGAAGCTCACAACATTTCCATCCGAAGTATAACGGACCAACACAAAAAAACTATGTGTAACTTTGATCGTTTTTGTCTGGTTAATAAAGTTTAGTGAGAATTACTCATAAACGCGAATCGCAAAAAAACAATAACAAAGGCCTGAGTGACGTCGTCTTCGTTCTATCTATACGGCATTAAGTCAATGGGGTAAACATGCAAGAATGAATGAATTTATAGATATAATGAAGATGACGTCACTCAGGTGTTTGTTATTGTTTTTGTTTTTGTTTTGCCATCCGCGTTTATGAGTAATGCTCACTAAACTGTATTACCCAGACGAGTAAATAGTAAATAATGGTAATAATAATTTATATAGCGCCTAAACTACAAACGTTTAAGGTCACACATAGTTTCGTGTGTTGGTCCGTTTTATTTGCGGATGGCAATGCTGTGAGTTTCTAAGCCAGGCGCATGCTATCTATAGATAGAATGGAATTGACGTCATTCAGCTATTTATTATTGTTTTTATATTGAGACAGCTTTTCTGGTTATAAGTTCTCACTAAATTTTTATGTCAGACTATAACAGTTCAAGGTTACAAATTAATAGTTTTGGGGGTTGTTACGTTATATCCGACTGGCGGACGTTGTGAATATTTTACCTAAACGCATAACATCAATAATTAAAAATAAATATCTAACTTAAGATTATTCTCATTGGTGTATTGAGGGGAATGAATATAGATTGTTGAACTAACATAAACAAAAAAAATCACAATTCAAGTCGTTATAACTTTAACATTCCTTTCTAGGCATCTGGTTTACCCAGACATTATTCAGTTAACTCTCTCCTTGCCAGCTATTTTTAGAATTTCCCCCCAAAATTCACACCCACCCGACACAAAAATAGAGTTTTCCAAATCAAACAAAAAACAACAAAAACAAGTGCATTCTATCAGAGCCATCGTTATGTTATAGCCTGATACTGAAATCCAAAAGGACTGGCATTTTGACGTCATTATTTGGCTTTTGCACCGCCTAGTGAGTTGTCGTTAGTAGAGCTCATAGAAACAAGTTATTTCATTGGTTGAACTATTGAATACAACTCACGATTTAATTTCTTTTGTGGCAAAAGACTGGCATTTTGACGTCATTTTTTGGTCAGTATCAGCGTGGCCTTCGTAAAGTTATGGCCTGACACTGACCAAAAAATGACGTCAAAATGCCAGTCTTTTGCCACAAAAGAAATTAAATCGTGAGTTGTATTCAATAGTAAAATGATTTAAATTATTTATTATCTATCTTATTATTTAGGTAGTTTCCATCTACTTGTATTGATTTGAAATTATATGTAAATGCATGGATCATATTGGCAATTGCCTAAAATATACTTTTTAATTGAATAGAATTTTTATAGATTTAGTGACTTACAAAGGAAAAAAATGTCTTATTTGGCCTAATAGAACAAAACCCTATGTATTTGGAAAATTCAAATTTTCTATGATAATTGTGAGGAATCTTTGTCTATTTTTAAATATTCGCTTAAAATATATCTGTTTCGTCTTTAGTAGATGGTATGAGAAGCAAGATAGGTCTGTCTGGTTTGTGTTGTGTTTTGTGCGTGTGTGTATGTGTGTGTGTGTGTGTGTATGCTTTTGTGTGTGAATGAGTATGTTTCAGCCATAGTAATTTGTAATTTAAGCGCTTAGAGTCTGGTTTCTCGGAGTTATAGCGCTATATAAGTTTTCAGCATTATTATTATTATTATTATTATTATTATTATTATTATTATTATTATTATTATTATTATTATTATTATTATTATTATTATTATTATTGATTATTATTATTATTATTATTATTATTATTATTATTATTATTATTATTATTATTATTATTATTATTATTATTATTATTATTATTATTATTATTATTATTATTATTATTATCAATTGTTGTAATGGAAATCTCGAGAGAGAAAAAAATTACGCAAAATATTTTCCATTACAACAATGTTAAACTAAATAGGCCCATAAGTGCGTTCGGATGTCAGACCTCAGGCACGTTGAGTCCAATAGATTGATTAAAAGTGGTAAATCGACTTTCATAAATTGAAGAAGTGACTTAGCTGGTTTTGAAAGGCATTTTCTATCTGAAAAATTCGGTTTGTAAATACTCGTAAATAACAAAAAATATCATCTTTAATCAATTGAACTTGGCACATCAATGTTTTTTTTTAAGTTGGGCTTTTATAAAGAGCAATATCTACTAAACGTGCACAACGCGCTTTACAAGGGGTCCCTGGCCAACAGCAACATTAACCAGTAGGTAGAGACATGACGGCTGTTAGGCAATATTACCATTTTTTTTTTTGACAGAGACAACGTTGTTAACGACCAGGTACTCATTTAACACCAGAGTACGGGAGGGAATGTGAGTAAAAAGCCTTTTCTAAAGAAGTCAACTATGCGCTGAGAGAGGCTCGAACCCAGGACCTTTCTACCCGAAAACTAAAAAATGACGTCAAACTACAAGTCCTCGATCGTTCTAGTGTCAGGCTATATACGTTAACGATGGCTACAATCCGACTTTTCACTATTTAGGTCACTTTGAGAACATTCTGCAATGTGACCAATGGCCTCGAGCACATGGAAAGGTGATATAGATCATCCCCATTATGATGGGTTTATTTTGTACTTGTAAGAAAGAATTCATTCCAAAAATGGAAATTTATGCACAGAAATTTGTGTGCGTTAAAATGTAGGTATAAATAAACCATGTGTAGAGAATAGACCTACAAACGTAAAACACTATAATTTTACACAGATAGACCCGGTCTAATAATATAATGAATAAATAGTTTAACAGAAAAAAGGGTATTTTAAATATATAATTAGATTTAATTCTGAAATCGAGCATTAAAACATTTCACTGCGAACTGTTTGAAAAAGGACATGTTTTATTAAGGGGGCTCGATACAAAAAATACATAAATCCATAATTGAGACAATTTGATCAAACTAATGATGTTTATACATCAGATATCTTGTAAAAATGATAAATATAAAAATTGAAAATCTCTTCGTTGCCATGGAAATGGCGTCCATCTTGGAAAATAAACACGTTTTTTTGGAACTTCGCTTTGTTAATTCTTCTTGGAGTTTGATTTTTAGAGTGGTTATGAAAATAGCTGGCAACTTAATTTAAAATAATATTTATTCTCAAAGGCTCAAAAGCTTATTTTAATTAAATGCGGACAAAATGTTCTCGCATTTTTTGACAATATTTAAAGAAAAACATTTTTTTACCCCAAAACTTTTCAATAAAACAAAATCAAAGTAGCCAGCCATTTGTAGTAACATATCAGCTATTTTAGTTCCAAATTTCAAAGCTCTAGCATTAAAAGTTTTAAAATGGTCAAGTCCCAAAATATGTTTTTGGTGATTTGACAACAGTTTTGAGAAAAACACAATATTTATCAGATTTTGAGCACACTGACGTTGGGTAGGGGTTTTGAGTTGCTTTTTAAAAAACTGTTTCAAACTATTCAATTGCACAAATGATATGGGTTGAAATGAAATATGGAAAGAATAAATTGATCAAAAACAGTCACTTCCCAAAATTGATAGTTTCCACCAAAAATGACCCCAATTGGATTCAATAGTCTGATGTCACGTCGCCCAGCAACGGCGGCCATCGTGGATCTAAACAAAGAAGATCGGCACTTTTTATTCTTCATGCTGTCTAGAACTTTTCATATGTCTTGTGATCATAATGTGTAAAAATCAAAACATGATCAGATTTATGATGGATTTTTTCCCTCTGGATACGCTTTTATGCTCGTCGGAGAAATATTCCATAAGGGCGTCCGCCATTGTTCCGATAGTTTAGAGCCAGTTACTAAGTTACCATGCGTCATTACATGGGAAGTTACGACTGTTGAAGCGTATTCCACCTACGAGTCCCAATAAGACACGTCCAAGTGATACTAAGCTGCTACAAGTTCTGAACTGTAACAAATATTAGAAAAAAAATGAATATAACAGCTTAAACAAAAATAAAATATCAAACACAGAACGTTTTGGACTCAAATCCCTTCTTCACCCAAAAGCAAAATAATAGAAATATTAATACTTCAATTAAAATCCAGACAGACATCTGAATTTTAAGTAATGTATTAATCTTTTCATTTTTTTAAAAATATTGACTGATGAAAGGTTTTTAGTCCGAAACTTTCCGTGTTTGGTATTTTGTTCTTTTATTTTTTATTTTTTTTTTAAGCTGTTATATTCAATTTTGTTTATCATGTTTAATAACTAATTGCAATTTGTAATGCAAATAATCAAGATTGATTCAGTATTTACACGATCTTCTTTATCAAATGAAACACGCTGTTCTGATTGATCGGTGAGATTTTGTCAATAAAATAGTTATTGACCAAGATTTTGCAATTAATGCAGTGTAATATTTGCATGTTTATCCAAGATTTTAGAAAAGGTCTGTAAAAAAGCAAGCATAAAACCTTTTCGCTTTCTATTGACAAAACATAAAGGTCATCATGACCTAACGACGAGTTTTTTAATTAGCATAATAGTACATTACAGAAATCGGCGTAAAAGCGATCTATTTTTGTGATTGTTGTTGGAATGTCTTCTAATAGTAAAATGCTCACCTGTTCTGCCCACCTGATCAATCGTACCGATATTATATAGAATTCTAATGAAAAGTGCCATATTTCTCATCATTATTAATACAAGTGCCCGCTTCACACTTTTTTCTGAATTTTATAGAACTGGATCTATTGTGCGGCTATGTGGTCTTGTGGTATGACACTCGCTTGCGGATCGGAAGCTCCTGAGTTCGAGCCTCGCTCGGCGCATAGTTGAGTCCTTGGAAAAGACTCATTACTCACATTCTCTCACCGTACTCAGGTGTAAAATGAGTACCTGGCCGTTAACAGCGTTGTCTCTGTCCTGGAAAAAAAATGTAATATCGCCTGACATGCGTCATGTCCCGTTCTACATGTTACGTGTTGTTGTTGGTCAGGGACCCCTTGTAAAGCGCTATGAGCACATTTAGTGGCATTGCGCTATATAAAAAAAAGCTCAAAAAAAGCTCACATTACAGAAATCGGCGTTAATGCGATCTATTTTTTGTGATTGTTGTGGAATGTCTTATAATAGTAAAATGCTCACCTGTTCTGCCCACCTGATCAGTCGTACAGTTATAACATAGAATTGTAATGACAAGTGCCGTGTTTCTCATCGTTATTGATACAAGTGCCCACTT
>NC_088360.1:102732087-102739587 GCF_034508935.2 Berghia stephanieae
TTGTTTCTTTGTTATAATAATAATAATAATAATAATAATAATAATAATAATAATAATAAATAATAATAATAATAATAATAATAATAATAAAATTTAAAAAATTATAATAATAATATAAAAAAAATATAATAATAATATAATAAAAATAATAATAATAATAATAATATAATAATATAATAATAATATAATAATAATAATAATAATATATAATAATAATAATAATAATAATAATAATAATAATAATAATAATAATAATAATAATATAATAATAATAATAATAATATAATATAATAATAATAATAATAATAATAATAATAATAATAATAATAATAATAATAATAATAATAATAATAATAATACGAGGCATTTATATCGCGCATTTTTATCACTGTGATTCTCAATGCACGATACAAATAAATATACAAAATGTTCATTTATAAAACGTTTACCACAATGATTTCAATACTAGCAGTGTATGTAATATCCTATCAATATCATGAAAATGAAATGGCTGAAGAAAGGTTTTGAGCCCAAAACGTTCCGTGTTTGGTATTTTGTTGGGTTATATAAAATATTTAGTCGTCGGTCTGGCATTTTAGTAATGCATTCTGTCGTGTTCTGAAAAAAATGTTACTTAAAATTTTGGCAAAAAAAACTCTTTCTTCATATTTCGATGACTTAAAAAGGCCCTCGTCTTCTTAAACTCTCTCAACTCTGGGACTTTTTTCAATTTACAAAAGGTGTGTAGTTTCTCACGTAAAAATTTCCTTAAGGTTGTAATATGACGTCGTTTTTTAAAAAAATGTCATTGGGAGTATATCAATAATATAATATAATCTTATTTTACCTTATCTTATTAAAGGATGAATATAGGAATTATCCTTTAATTTCCTTATACAATAGTTTATAATTACAAAATCTCGTATTGTATCATTCACAGACAGTTTTACACAAGTTTGAATGTAAGGAAAAATATATCAATACGGCAATGTAAAATCGAAAATTACTTTATCATGGAATACTGAAGTTATTGAAAATTGGTCATGATCGAGTGAATTATAAATGTACAAAGTTCATAGTACAATGCAATATTAGTGACAACAATAATCATGAAAGCACAACGACTAACAATCTAGTATTTAATTGCCAGATAAAATTGATTACAAATTATCACAAAATGAGTATTCAGATAAGAGGCTTATTTTAAATACTCAAATAATTTATAACAAGTGAATTTGTAGAAGAGATTAGAGTCTCCGGTTTTGTATTTGTATATTAAAAAATATTCGTATCTCAACGCCTCAAATCAAATAATATTATGAATGGAAGTTTAGATGATAAAAATTGAATTCATATTTTTTTAAATATATAAACTTGGTTTACACTCAGGGTTGCCAATTTGGGGTTTTTGAATTCGTACAAGTTTACCTCACAACTACATTGACACTATTTTTTAAATATACAGATATTCATCGTTAAAGCCACACGACAAGGTCATGTTTTTTTATATTAAATCAAGATAATTCTCATTGCAGCGCGATAAGACTATTAAGATAATTTCCACTTAAAGATGTGTTTTAGCAGAAAAATGGATGTGTAGAAAAGGTTGGCATATTTTCCGATCACTTAGCATAATATTGCTGCTGTGTGGCATTTTTTGTGGGCAAATCCAATCTGGCAACGATGATTACGTTTAGTTTTAATTGAAAACAGTGACTATGTATTTCTTCAGTACGATAGACTAAAATGTCATATTCCTGATCAGTTCAATGTGTAATTAAGTTTCTAGTTACCGCTTTACACACACACACGCACGCACACACACACACACACACACACACACACACATATATATATATATATAATATATATATATATATATATATATATATATATATATATATAAATGAGAGACGGGCATTACAAGATGTTATTGCAACTAGAATTTTGTTCAAGCGTTCTTGTCTCTACTGAGTTGAGTATTATGATTAAGATATTGATTTATATGAAACAAGCACCTCGTTTAACCTGTTCATAATGAGCCAAAAAGGAATTATTCGCTCAAATATGACCTTTCAAAATTTCGCCTAGGCTAAAGGTTAGAAATTACGAAGCATGTGGAAAGAGTATGTTATTAGCAGAGCAATGGATTGCGTTTATTTTAATTTTTTTTTTTTTTACAATTTACGAAGTTGGCGAGGAAGAGTAGTTGTTATTCAGAGCCATTAGGTCCATGGAGCCGGAGTTTATCCCGGTTTCTATAGCGTGAAACGGACAATAGCAATTGCTTACTACCCTTTGGAAAAGACGTTAGTCTATCGCAAAGTATTCTCCGCCAGACCTAACAGACCCAGCTACCCAATCACTGCTGGGTGGATGGGGATGGGGGAGGGGGGGGGTGGGATAAGAAAAAAACATCTCGAATGCACCAGGGATTGATCACGGTCCCTTTGATTGTGAAGCGAGTGCTCTACCAACTGAGCTATCCGGGGCTATCCCAATTATGGAGAGTAAAGGATCACATAGTAAATCAATTGGAAGTTTCCGATTTCAAATTTGCAGTAATCGAATTTGTACTCGAATTATATGGGTTGGTCTACCTAGTTTTTGGCCTGTTAGTCATATTATTTTATTTGATGTAAAATGAACGCACAATGTAAAAAACGAGATCGATAGTAATGCCAGTATGATGTCTTTTATTCACAGTGTGGTATGTCTATTTATGAATTAATTACAGAGAGAGAGAGAGAGAGAGAGAGAGAGAGAGAGAGAGACAGAGAGACAGAGAGAAATAGCGAGAGAGACAGACAGACAGACGAAGAGAGAGAGAGAGAGAGAGAGAGAGAGAGAGAGAGAGAAAGAGAGAGAGAGAGAAAGACAAGCAGACAGACAGACAGACGAAGAGAGAGAGAGAGAGAGAGAGAGAGAGAGAGAGAGAGAGAAAGAGAGAAAGAGAGAGAGACAGGCAGACAGACAGACTAAGAGAGAGAGAGAGAGAGAGAGAGAGAGAAAGAGGAAGAGAGAAAGAGAGAAAGAGAGAGAGAGAGAGAGAGAAAGAGAGAGAGAGAGGAGGAAGAATAAACTATCTAAAAATTGAAATACTAACAATATTTACAAAAAAAGGTAAAAGGAGCACTCTTCATCATTTTTAATCCTAAACCAAAACAGAGATTGTCGGTGAAAGACCATTCGTTAACAAAGCAACAACAAACATACATCTAAACGTAACACAATGTTTGCCATTGGTTTAACTCACTCAATCTTAGAGATTTTTTCTACTTCTCAAAATTGGAAACAATATATTAAAAATGAGCATATACATAGATTGTTTTAGTCAACTGTCATTAACATGTAAAAACTAAAAAAAACATTAGCTTTGATTCTTCGCGTATAATTTGTCTCAGGAAAATATAATAAATAGGCATGGGGTAAAAGTAACCAGGGTAAACTATGGATATAGTCGGTGTTTGGGTTGAGTGAGTTAACCGACAAAGATTCTGTATCATTATTCATTTTTTAGTATTGAGTGAATGCATTCTCTACTAAATCCAGTCCTTTAGTGTGTGGATAAAGAAAAATCACAAGGACCTCTCCACTCGGTACTGGTATACAATGCAATACAATTCAATTCCCTTTATACATCCCATAGGGAAATTTGTATCTAGGATCTATTCCAAGGGAAGACTGGAATAACCCAGGCGTCAGCCGCAGTGCAGTGCCGCAAATTGAGCTAAGGCAAGGTGACTTGCTCAAGGCCACACAGCGCTGTGGCGGGCGATCGAACTCGGTACCTTTTGGGTACGAAGCAAAGACCGTACCACTAGGCCACGCTGCGGTGTTAAGGCTAGTTTTAAATATAATTTGTGTTATTTTGTGAGTTTTGTTCACACGTAGAAATCAGCTAGCCCTAAAAAGGGTTTACATGTGTGCTGTCCTTTTAAAATTATCCACTGTCATGGTTACAACTCAAGGACAAAATCTCTGATAACCGCATTCACCTTATATCATCAACTGAAACCGATGCATATTCATAAGTAATCGTGACCCACCACCTCAAAACGGTTTTATGTGGGGCTATGTGGTCTTGTGGTATGACATTCGCTTTCGGATCGGAAGGTCCTGGGTTCGAGCCTAGCTCGGCGCATAGTTGAGTCCTTGGAAAAGACTCTTTACTCACATTCTCTCACTCACCGTACTCAAGTGTAAAATGAGTACCTGGCCGTTAACAGCGTTGTCTCTGTCAGAAAAAAAAACAAGCTGTATTATCGCCTAACATGTCTCTTCTACATGTTACGTGTTGCTATTGGTCAGGGACCCTTTGTAAAGCGCTTCGAGCACGTTTAGTGAATATTGCGTTTTATAAAATATTGAATATATAAAATCTCAAGTTCTAAACACAATTTACAGCACCTTGTCCTTCCTCTTTGATATGGTGGGTTACATATGTATATTTCACTCACATTACTCACCTGATTTATCATCAGATCTGTGTTATAGCTTAATACATCCTTTGAGAAATATAGACAAGAGTTTCGCTATAATGTAATTCGGATACATACAACGTAATCATCCACAAAATGTGTAAAACATTATGGTTTCACAAACCTTAAATATTCCGACTTTTATACTCAATCAAAAATCAATCTTATATCATTTTACCAATCATCACAAAAATAATTACAAATCCCCAATCGTAGTACGTGAACACGTGACAGGGGGGACGTTTTCGTTTAATCCGGTGAATAACCAACCCATCAACACATTTTAACACTTGGAGCAGGCGTATTTCTCGATCACAAACATCATCACTACGACGACTACTACTACTAACTACTCCAGCCATCAGCACCGTTGTCGCCGTCGTCGTGGTCGTCGTCGTCGCCATCGCTTGCCGTTGCCCCCCTCTCTCTCTCTCACCCTCTACATCCGAACACCAAATCCTGGAGCCCTGTCAGATACATATCTCCCCTCGCTTCCAGGAACAACGTCAACATTATATCTACAACTCTTGTCAAAATGCCGCCCCGTGGCGCCACTGGAGAATCACTGTTTAGGTGAGCGCGTTGGATAACGACTGGTTATTACTCACGCCGGTTTAAAGATTATCAGATGCTGCGAGGAGGCGCAAAAGGTTGTCGATCTATAACGGATTGCTATTAGCTCATGTCAATAGATGGCGCCGTTGTTATGTCATCATTTATTTATTTTTATATTCATTATTTTGTTTTATATATGACAAGGTTTATAAAATATTTCAGTTTGTCTAGTAATGTTTTCTTTCTCATTGATTTCATGATTCATTGATTGATGATATTATTGTTGGATCTCTTTGTATTATTCACATCAACGGTGTCTAAAGAAATAAAAAACAAGAAATGAAGTGAGTGAAAAAAATGTCAGAGGACAATCAAGCATAAAAAAATTCCGCCGCGATGGGGGCTCGAACCCATGACCTTACCAGTACGATAATAGCTAGGGGAATTAGGGTAAAATTGTGCAAATTAGTGATGAAAGCACCAAATTTGGTACAAAGTAACTTGAGACCATTATTAATCGATGTTGATATAGAACCACATTGAGAAATTCCTCTAACAGTGAAAAATAGGGAGATGAAAATCCGCCTATATGAGCTATATTAAAACAAAGGGACGCAATCCATGAATTATTTGTTGACAAATCGGCGCTTTATAAATATATTATTTTTAGCCGTGTACGCGGTTGATTATTTTGGCTTAAATAATTATCATTGTTAAAAAATGTGCCTATATGTGATATAGGACCGTCTGGGCCGGTAGTATAGCTTTATTATGAGGACTGGAAAGGGGGGGGGGGGGGGGGCAGTGGGAGAGGAGGAGATGGTGCTGGTATTAGTTTTACTTGTGTTGTGTTGGTCGTCATCGTGGTGAAGATGATGGTGGAAGTGATGTTGGTGATAATGATGATGATGATGAGGTGATTGTGGTGATAATAGTAGTGATAATGGTGATGATGTTGATGAGGTGGTGGTGGTGGTGATCTTGGTAGTGATGATGATGATGATGATGATGATGATGATGATGATGATGATGATGATGATGATGATGATGATGATGATGATGATGATGATGATGATGATGACGAAGACGATGATGCTCAGGATGATGTTGATGATGATGTTGTGGTGGTGGTGATGGTAGTGGTAGTGATGATCATGATGATGATGATGATGATGATGATGATGATGATGAGGTGATTATGGAGATAGTAGTATTGATAATGGTGGTGGGGATGATGATGAGGTGGTGGTGATCGTGGTAGCGGTGATGATGACGATGATGTTGATGATGATGATGATGATGATGATGATGATGATGATGATGAGTATGGATGATGAGAGTGATGATGAGTGGTGGTGGTGATAGTGGTAGTGATTATGGTGATGTTGGGAACTATTCGAAAATGAAAGACTTTCTTGGTGACGTATATTAACATTTTTAGATGATTAGGATCCAACAAAAATCATATTTATTAGACAAATGTCTGTGGAACACATTTTTCTTGGGAGGCTTGAGAGAATCCAACAGCAGCCTTTTCTAGTTTATCCTGATCTCTTTGAATTATTTTAACGGCGCAAGATAAGCCAATACCTCGTTGTCAGCATTTTCCATGGCAGTATGTTCAAGAAAACCATATGTTGTCTTATTGAAGGCTAAAAATGTTTCCTTTCCTGAGGTTGGCCTGGTAGGACCGGCTGGAGTCTTTCTCTTAACCTGATTGGGTGAACATACGACTGGGTGCAACCTCATTCACAGCATCCTTTGCTATACATCTTGATTAATTCTGGCAATTTATGGACTCTCCTCTCTCTCTCTCTCTCTCTCTCTCTCTCTCTCTCTCTCTCTCTCTCTCTCTCTCTCTCTCTCTCTTTCTCTCTCTCTCGGCTCTGTTCTGTACTTGAATGTTTTATATATAGCATGGCTCCAAAAAGGAGCCCTTTTGTGAAACACACCGAATAACAACTTGCAACAACCTAACAGAAAACATGAATAAACAACTCTAAACAGATGTTATTTTATTAGACTTTAGTAAATCATTTGATAAAGTCAATGACCATACTCTGGTTATTAAACTGCGGATATATGGAATCATGAGTAACACACACGACTGGATAATGGATTTTCTCACTTATCGTAAACAACTGAAAAAGCAATGTCAGACTCAGCTCCAGTACTACAGGTGTGTCCCTAGGTTCCGTACTGGGTCCCCTCTTGTTCCTTATCTACATCAATGATTTGCCTGAAAGATTGTCGCTAGGAACTCAACTGAGACTATTTCCGGGTGACAGCCTTTTGTACAGACCAATAAGGCATAAGAAAGATTCTGAAATTCTTCATCGGGACCTAGGTTCCAGAAAATTACCAACAAAAGAAAGATAATACACAATACACAACAACACACTAGAAGACGTCACCAAAGCAAGGTATCTCGGAGTAACGATAAACAATCTCTGGAAGACCACAT
>NC_088360.1:102744587-102779587 GCF_034508935.2 Berghia stephanieae
AATTCCCAAGCGGTGTCTTTATTTATTCTTTTTTTTTTTTCAGTGCAAAAAATAACAGAAAATCACTGACGCGTCAAAAGTTATAACCGCAACAAACGTAAATGCTAGGATAATGCTCTTTATATATGCTCAATTATTTTTTTTGTTTTTTAGAAAATATTTTTAAAAACTAATAATAAATGAAATTCTACCACAACATTATCATATTTAAAAAAAAATTATGAAATTTTGAAACATTAGTAGACTAATTTAATACTGTTCTGGTTTAGGGCAAGCCGTTTACGGGTTTGGGGCGTGAGCATACATATTTGGAGTGAGGGGGTTTGGTATCTATTTTCGGTTTTTAAGCAAGGTTAACTGATAATACCTCATATGTATTTACATCAAACTAACAAAAGATGTCAAATAATTGAGTTTCTCAAACAGTTGAGAGTTTAGTTTAACCAATCTGCAGTTAGAGCTGTTGGAATTTGAGGTATAGAAAAGCATACAGATTTAGGGCGACCTACCCTAGTACATTTGATAAGCAAGAAATAAATCTTCACCCTCTCCAGTCAGACCCTACAAATATTTAATGATAAAATGCCAATTTAAGAGGTATGACTGATAATAATCTACACTCGAAAGCATGACATTTTTTATGCAAATAATTTAAAGGATGCAGACTAATTATACGAGTAAAGTTTGCTACAACCAAAATAATAAATAAAGATTTTATGGCAACAAAAAGCAATCAATAGAACTGATTCCAGTGCAAAATGAATGTCCTCAACAATCTCATTACATAATCGTTGATTTACATATTTTTTTCTCCTTTTGCATTTTCAGGTCGGGGAAAAGATCAGATTGAGAATCAATGCAGAATTCTCAAAAACCATTCGGTGATGGAGCTAAAAAAAAATTCAAGGACAAGAAAAGAATAGTCCAAAGTCATGTTGATTCTGTAAAGCAGACTGGAGGGGGAAACCAGGACCCTCTTCAATCTTTACTGAACAAGTACCGGTACTCGTCATTATTGGCGAGTGTAGTACCATTGTTGATGGTATTCAAGGTAAATTTCTGCAATTATAATAGTTCCATACATTGTTCTGTATACAAATGTAAAAGGCTGTCATCTAGGCATTCCATGAATAAAGTAGTAGTAGTAGCATATGGCTACACCTCCAAATTTATTTCGTCAACTCAGCTTCTAAAGTCTTCCTCCGCACTAAGGACGGTTTCATAGCCACCTTCAAGTTTAGTGACTGGACAGTGGAGGACGATGTGATCGCTGGTCTCTGGGGCTGCCTGACATGAATAAAGATAGTACACCTTACAATATTTTAAACAAGTAATTTGTACTATGTTTGCATGCATCTTTTGTGATCGTCTAATATTGACTCATCCTTACAATTGCCTATGCACAGATTCATTGAACAATATTTTTCTCTAACATAACTATCCTCTTTTGGTAGTTAAGTCTCAAAAGTATATCACCTCTATTGCATATCTAACAACTGCCTGTGGGACACGTTTCCTCTTGATTTTTTATCAATTTTAAAAACATTAAAACAATAAATGAAGACTGAAGTCAAGTATCAAAACAAGAGTATTCACATTTAATAATTCAATGGTAGTTAAAATCTTGAAATTTACTTTACACCATCAATCCTGAAGTAGCTGACAAAATTATATGAATATTTCAAATTTGAAATAAATGATGGAGCAAAAGCTTTTGTGTCATAAGGGATTGCCATGTATTTTTTTATCACAAATCGTCAAAGTGGCATCACGCAACATTGTATTGAAATTCCACTTTGGAATTGGGTCCTGTAAAGATTTATATTGTTTCATTTAGTGTTTTATTTAGGGCAAGCCAATGGCACAGCGAGTTATCATGCTTGCATATGAATCAAAGTGTCATGGGTTCTATTCCCAGCAGATTTGTTATTTCTGGGATTCATGGGTCTCAAGATCAGAAGATAAGATTACACTTGGATGCATTTCATGGTTAAAAAAAAAAAGAGCCAGAGACCCGTAATTATATGATGCAAATTTTACATTAAAATCAATTGATATCGTATCATATTAAAATTGATATAAATAGAATTAAAATCATTATAATTTCATAACAATTCACCTTTTAAAAAAAAAAGACCACTGTGTTCCTTCTCATTAAGTTTGTAATGGGTAATCTGGACTTAAATGCAACTTGTGAATTCTATACTTCATTAATTCAAATTTATCAACAATTTTCTTTACAGTTATGAGCACTGAGAGTTTTGTTCCGAATCCCAGTCCAGCCAGAAATATTATTGACATATCTGACTGTAATCTTGGAGATTACACCATAATCAGTAAGCATAATTCTTTTGCTACAAAGTCATTAAATTATTAATAGAATTTCACCCGAAAGACTAAAGAAAATTTTTTTTAACGTGCTCAAAGCGCTTTACAAGGGGTCCATGACCAACAGCAACATTTAGAACAGGACATGACGTCTGTTAGGCGATATTACAATTTTTCGGACAGAGACAGCACTGTTAACGGTCAGGTACTCATTTTACACCTGAGTACGGTGAGAGAATGTGAGTAAAGAGTCTTTTCCAAGGACTCAACTATGCGCCGAGCGAGGCTCAGGGCCAGGACCTTCCGATTCGAAAGCGAGTGTCATACCACAAGACCACATAGCCACTAACAGTGTATTTAACATTGACAACAGTACTGAAAGGACTATCACGGGTAACAAGTTGGTCAAAATGGGGGACATTGAAGTGACAGTGGGACCACGAAGTATAACATAAGTGTGTTTGTGTGATTTTGTTTAATCAACATTCTTTATTTGTTTGTTTTTAATGGTTTTACGGCGCTTGCAACACATTAAGGTCATATCAGTGCCAGTAAAAAGGAAGAAATTGGGATAGCAAAATGTTCTAGAATTATAAATTCTCTTCTGTTTTAAATTGCTTGCGACATATTTAGGTCATTTCAGCACCAGTAAAAAGGATGCAAATGGATAGTCAAGCAATTCTAGATTAACAATTCAAAGCACTAATAAGTAAAACAAAAAGGGAATGGTTCTTATATGGAATGGATGTAGATTCCAAAAGCATGCCATCGGTGTACTTAGTTTGAAGTCACCTAAAAGTGTCATCCAGGCACAAGCACAGGTCCCCATTAAGAGGAACACACTCAAATGCTTACTTATCACATATTACATATGTAAAAAAAAAATACTGGTTCCCCCTTAGAGAAAAATACTCAAACAAAAAGATGATTTACAAGGAAATAAAAATGTATACTGTTGCTGAGTCCATCGTCTTCTCAAATATATTTATAGTAACACTTTTAAGCACTGATGAACAGTTTATAAGGATTTGTTTAAAAAGTGGGATGTAGTTCTAAAATCATCTTAATTAAATGGCCAGCATTTCATGTTGCTTAAGGAGATAACATTGTGTAAAAGTTTTTATCATTCCAAATTCTGACTTTGACCTGACGACAATGTGGGATCAGAGAAGTTTCAAAATGAAATGACGTTTTTGATTTCAGCACCACTTGATTTCATAATGTGGCCAGTTTCATAATTCACAGATATAAATGTTGTTTTGTTTCAATGCAGTGAAAAAGATGTTCTAAATATTATTTTTCCTCCACAGCTTCAACACTAGCCAGACAGATGGATATGAATGAGATTAATGAAATCAGTTTTGTTGATTGCTCTGTGGTGGAGTCAGTAGTTGTAGTAGATGATTTGCCAAATCACTTTCAAGAGGAGACAACAGAAACTCTTCCCCATACACCAGAGGAGTGGAATGCCTCAGATGGCATCAGCCAAAGATTACGGCAAGCTGGCCCCAAGAGGAGATGACAGATCACTGACAATCCATTAATGGATCAATGGCTGCAGTCGGAACAACTCCATTATAAAAAAAAACCAACTCCATTGTTGAACAAAATACCCTAAAAATTGAATACATGAAATTTAAGATGAGGCATATTAATTATGACACTACTTATAATTAAATTATTCTTTTTATATGTTTTGATATTATAGCTGTCATCTGCATTTTTTGCCAAATTGGGACCTAAAATTTGCCAAAAAACCCCCAAAATTTGCCAAGAAATTTGCCAAAAAGACCAAAATTTGCCGAGGAGAACTAAGCCTTTCAGTAAAAATTAACATGCGATACAGAAAAAAAATATATATATAAAAGACAATTTATTACATTTAAGGAGGCTACATTTATTGATTTACACAATGTAAAGTGATTTATGCGCCCAAACTTTCAGAAAATCACACACACACACACACACACACACACACAAACGTACACTTTCAGTCAGACTCATCAAAGGCCTAGTTTTCTTTTACTACTCAAAAAAAGAGGCATCGATAAACTTATTGTAGTAAAGGAAAACTAGTCCTTTGATGTTGTTTTCTGTGAGTCTACGCCTTCTGGAAGACAAGACAGCGGGTGGTTGGATGGGAGCATCACCCTTGAATCATATACCTATGATGTTCGCATGGGTGTACGATCCGATAGTGATGTCGTTTCTTCTTCTCTTTACTAGCCTATCCTGCTTCTTTGGTTTGTGATTGTATTTTTGACAGGGGATATTTTTTTGTCTGTAAATCTTCTGCCTGTTTGTTCTTGGTTATTTATAATTTAGCTTATATCTTTAGGTTATGATTTTGATTAACATTTGTACTATTTTTGTTAGATTGCTTGTTTTTTGTTTCAGAGGTCTCTCATATAACCTCAATTGTGTTGGAAGAGACCTAAAGCAACAAACAAACAAAAAAAAAAAAAAAAAGACAAGACAAGATTGTAAAGAGAAAAGCTTTACTCAGCATCAGCTGACGAGCATGTTGAGAAGGCATACCGGGACGCCAATGCAGCGAGAGCTAGAACATAATCTGCCACAGACTTCCAAAATAGGGTCAGATCTATAATTCCAGTATCAGACTCTCTCACAGCACTGGGCCCCAGTTTCTCAATATACCTCGTGAACTCATGCTGAGGAATGTCACAAAAATTGGGAATTGCAGTGTATGCAGATACACTGCGAGCACGAGACCATTATCCGTAGAGAATAGCTTCCCTTGGTTTGGGGCTAGGCAAAGCTGCAACATTTCTCAAGTTTCGCACCTTTTTTTTTCGTTATTTTGTTTTCGCTTCTTTTTTTTCCCCCAAAATTTGCCACGCGATTTGCCAATTTTCCCAAAATTTGCCACGATTTGCCAATTTTGGGAAATTTGCGGATCGCCCTGATTTGCGGCCGCAAAAAATGCAGATGACAGTTATAGGAAATTAATTCATGTATGAAAATCACACCTGGGAGTGTTCGCAAATGACGTCATCATTTAGTTTTTATCCATGACCCAATTGGTTTCTAATGTCTTGAATTTGAATATTATATCAATCACATGTATTTTGAGTCAATTTTTAAAATGGTTTAAAGCAATCCATGGAGACATGTTGCAATACATTGTCCGTAGTGTAGAAAAAATTGGCCTCATAATATCTTAGAAAATCGCAGTTAAAACATGTCTTATGAATTGCCTTAAACCGTTTTTTAAGATGGTTCTTGAGATTTTTAAATTGTTATTTAGAGTGGTTTTAGTCCTGTATTTATCTCAATCTGTACTTTTGATAGAGCTGATATGTTTTTGTCAAAATTTACTTAAAATCGCATGCGTGCAGTGTTTAAGACCTTTTTTTTACTACAATCACTCCATTGTTCCTTATGTTATTGGTAGAACAAATCCCCTGAAATAAATACAGATTGTTATTTTGGCCTATTGTCACAAACTTGTACAGTGGCATGGCGATTTAAGACCCTTATCACAAATGTGACTTGGGACTATCCTGGGCATTGGCTAAGCGGCTGGTATAATGATTTATACAAAAGGTCTTACAATATGTAATTGTCTTATGACAATAGGGCAGTTAAAATTTGATTGCTCAACTCAGGATTTTGATGACCTTAAAAAAAAAGAAAATTTAATGCCCCTTTGTCTTCTGTTTGATAACCGACTCAGGCATGAGAATTCTTGTTTAGTTTTCCAATTTATATCAGACCTATTCCAGAAAAAATTACAGTGAATGCACTTTAATACTTCCTGCAAAACAGGTTTGTTTTTGTTTTTAAGGGTTTTACAGCACTTGCAACATATCAGCGCCAGTAAAAAGGAGTAAAATGGGATAGTCAAAGAGTACTAGATGCCTGATAGGCGACTTGTAGTTATAGGATATAGAAATGTGTTTCCATATGCTTGAACAATAATTAAAACAGCGTGACATTTATGTAGCTCATCACAATAAGAATACTGCACACAGTATACTTGTATTGATGTACTACATTAATGATTACATTTATTTCCTGATTAGAGAGGTTCAACGATATTTCTAAAAGCACTATTAATCAAAGTCAGCCAGGCTGCCTTGCCAACAGCAAGACGTTCTGTTCAGATGCTCCTTTCTGAGTCCCAATAGGAGAAAAGTTATGATTGCTGTCATCATCATCATTACAGTTGTTTTCTTCCATGGGTAGGCCAGCATCAACAGCAAAGTTGTGAAGTCAAAAACACACATAAATAACCTTGCAGGCTCTGTCAGGCGTCATTCTGAGCTCGTCATGGAGACAATTCCATCTTCTTTTAACCACTCCAATGACTCTGTTGAAATGACAATAATTGCTTGTACATGTACACTTAAAACCAATTAAAATTAAATGGACCTCTCTCTCTCTCTCTCTCTCTCTCTTCTCTCCTCTCTCTCTCTCTCTTTCTCTCTCTCTCTCTCTCTCCTCTCCTCTCTCTTTCTTCTCTCTCTCTCCTCTCTCTCTCTCTCTCTCTCTCTCTCTCTCTTTTTTTTTTTTTTTTCTCAGTCATTTAATTAGAATTAGAAGGCGAAGAATTATAATGGTTAATCTGAGTTCTTCAAAAAAAAATGTTAATGTTTATAATGGCATGACAATGACAGCATGATTACAACTTTTTTTTGGTTAATTTTCTTTTATTTTCATTGATCATTTGCAAATTGTATTGTAAAGTGGATATAAAAATAAACCTGAAATATTAAATTTCAAAAATTATCAAAATGTTATTGTTTCCTGGAGGGTGGGATTATATGACTTGTAAAACTTACCTTTCAATTGTACATTTTGTGATACGATGGGCGGTGTTAAATGCCTCTTCTCCTCTATTTTGGGGGTTTCGGTATTGGGGTCATTAGCCAATTTCTTAACATATAACGACTGTCTCCAAGGATCACACCATCCAAAGCCCTGCGATGTGGATCCTCAAATGCAAAGAATAGCCCAGATTTCCTAAAAAAATTTGCATCATGCACTGAACCAGGCCACTTAGGAACCAAGTTTGTAACTTATAAATTTGCATCAGAGACGACCTAAAAATGGGAGAAGGAAAATTTTGCATATAATAAAACCTGCAATAAAATCTAAATCAGGAAGTGTAGTCAACTTACGTACAGTACAGCTCGCGCACAATGGCCTCATATAAAATAATAAAATTCCCTTTATTCATCCCATAGGAGAAATTTGTCTCAGGGTCTATTCCAAGGAAGAATGGAATAACCCAGGCGTCAGGGAATGGAGATGGGATGAGGGTGGGGGAGTAATAGTCATTGGGTGACCTTTTAACAACCATGTACTTTGTGTAACATACCATGACGACTCAACAAAAGGCTAGTGGGAGGCAAGTGACTGACTGATCAATATGTTGATAGTCCTATGCCTAATAAAGCGAATGATGTGTGACAACTGACTGATTGAGTAACTGTGCCTGATGAAAACTGATTGGGTAATGAGCTTTTATGTGAAGCCTGATTATGTCTTTTCTTATCATTGGGACGGTGCTTTACTATTACTAGGTCTTGAAGAGCATTTAGTAATGGTAGTGGCTGAGAGTGGTGGGGTTAGAATGGATGGAGGCAGAGGAGAGGGGAACAGAGGAATAAACCATTGCATTGTTCCAACTTGCACCTTTTTCTGATGTAATTTAAGTGGTAGAAAGGGGGGGGGGGGAAGTGATTGGGTAGCTAGGTCTGTCAGATCTCATGAAAGTACTTTGTGATAGACTACCTTCCTATCCAAAGGGTAGCAAGCAATTGTTATTGTCTGTTTCATGCCATAGAAACCGGGATAAACCCTGGCTCCTTGGGCTTCATGCCTCTGAAGGACTGCTATTCATTAAATTTTTTTTTTTTCATTTCAAATTTTAAAGATATGTAAACGGGTCTTTGATGTGAAGCTGGTCCCTCTAGCTCAATTATTAGGGTATTCGCTTTACATGCTAAGGGCAAAGTAGAGATTTTTATTTGACCCCACTGACCACCCAGGAATGATGGGGAATCTGTATTTGTTAGATCTAGTGGAAAGTACTTTACAATAAACCTGTGTCCTATCCAAGGGGTAGCAAGCAATTACTATTGTCCGTTTCGCACTAAAGAAACAGAGATAAACTCCCGCTACACCAGCCTTGCAGCTCTGAAGGAGTGAAGGAAGAACTATTTGATGCGATTACTTTCAGCATGATGTCTTTGTGCGGATGTGGTCTGGTGGTATGACACTCGCTTTTGGATCGGAAGGTCCTGGTTCGAGCCTCGCGCTCGGCACATAGTTGAGTCCTTGGAAAAGGCTCTTTACTTACATTCTCTCACTGTACTCATGTGTAAAATGAGTACCTGGCCATTCGCAGTGGTGTCTTTGTCCGAAAAATTGTAATATCGCCTAACAGGCGCATGTCTCGTCCTACATGTTAAATGTTGCTGTTGACCAGGGTCCACTTGTAAAGCGCTTTGAGCACATTTAGTGGATATTGCGCTATATAATGCTAAATTTTAATTATTTTTTTTAAATGTCTTTGTTCTTGACACTTGTAGCTCACCAGTATGGTCTTTGCTTTGTACCCAAAAGATACCTAGTTTGAATATACACCATGGCATGTGGCCATCAACAAGCGACCTCTCCCTAGCTCAATTTGCAGCGCTGTGCTGCGGCTGACACCTGAGTTATTCCAGCATTCCCATTGAATAAACCCTAAGACAAATTTCCGCATGAGGACTATTAAAGGGAAATTTATAATTATTATTTACTTTATTGGGAGAAGGTTCCTGTATCACATCATTCATTTAATGACGTAGCCAACTAGTAGCAAATCATGGCATATGGCATTGAAATTAGAATGAATGGCGAAGTGATAAGAATAAGTAGCAATTATGCGAAATGACAATGGAGTGTGTGAATGCCTGTGTGTATGCATGTGTATCATATTGTACACAAACGTAACTGTCAATGTAACAGTAAATCTTCGGTGGTCGAAATAACAGGGCGCACTAAAATAAAACCTTGAATTAATCAAATCCTTTTTTACATTGGCTAGGTGAAATTAGTTCAAGTAAGGAATGGAAGGACAACTAAAAATAATAAGGAAAAAATTTGGGATATTTCGAATGAGTTCAAGTTCAAGGAAACTGTACTCGAATATATTACTTTCACTTTTTAAAGTCTATCCAGTGAAATATTTTATTTAAATTGACCGTAGACAACATCTTTGTAATGTGTATTTGAAGTGAAATTTTAAAAACAAGACACAAGTTTTGAAACAACATATTACGATTTTTTAACAGCTTTGGTATAACCGCAAGAGAGGATTTATAATTGATTCATATTAAATTAAATTGAGCTTTATATAGCGCAATATCCACTGAATGTGCTCAAAGCGCTTTACAATAGTTCCCTGGTCAACAGCAACATTTAACATGTAGGACGGGACATGACGCCTGTCAGGCGATATTACAATTTTTCGGACAAAGACAACAGTGTTAACGGCCAGGTACTCATTTTACACCTGAGTACGGTGAGAGAATGTGAGTAAAGAGTCTTTTCCAAGGACTCAACTATGCGCCGAGCACGAGGCTCGAACCCAGGACCTTCCGATTCGATATTCTTATTTTTATTTTTGTTGTTTGTATTTCTTGTAATGTTTTGAATGGCTCTGACTTCTGCTTCGTATTGAAATAGCGTCATAGTTTGTATTTTACTCTCTCATCTATTATAATATTATAACGGTAAATCTCATCATTTAAGCTGGGATGAAATAAACTAATTTTCCTTAAGCATTAAGGCAACGTGCACTTATTTGCAGGTCTGATAACCCAATACATCATGAGCTCATTGTTATAATGAAAATCTCAAAAAATTACACAAAATAATGTCCAGTGCAACAATGTTAAACGAGGCCCATATTGCAATCGGATGTCAGACCAGCATATATGCATATAAAGATAACATTCCCTTTTTGCATCCAATGGGGAAATTTGTCTGTCTTTAGGGTCTATTCCAAGGGAATACTGGAATAACCCAGACATCAGCCGCAGTGCAGTGCCGCAAATGGAACTAGGACGAGATGGATTGCTCAAGGCTACACAGTACAACGGGTGATCAAACTAATTACCTTTTGGATACAAAGTAAAGACCACACTGCTGAGCCACGCTTACCCATCGCCTCGAGTGAAAAATCCTATTTTAAAGATTGATTCTCCTCCGCAATTTGTCAGTCCAACTGTACAAATTTTTTCTTCTTCAATTCTAAACTGGTTTTGCTCATGAAAAATGTTCCCTTTCAAAAATATTACAATGACAGTGAAAATAATCTCCGACAAGAGCTCGAAAATTGGTTAAGGGAATGCAAAATTCAATAGTGCCAGAGAGCGGTGAAAAAATTTCCATTCCATGTCATTCCAGTAACAGTCATAGTGGTTTGTGTGTGATGATTAGAGAAATCTACCAACACTAACACTTAGTTTGACTTGTTCAGTTGAGAAGAAGAAGAGGAGGAGGAAGAAGTGGGAGAAGATGAACATGATGATGTTGATGAAGAAGGACGAGGAGGCGTGAAGATGAAGGAGAAGAAGAAGAAGAAGTCTTGGCACCGATTTTGGGTTGGATGCATGAGAATATAAGAAAACTTCTCTTTAAAGATTAGTCTAGTATGAGATTAGAATTAAAATGAATACATATACTAACCTTTCCTCCAGAGAAGACGATCAAGGTCGTCTTTTACAAGATCACAAATTATAAAAATGTGTTCACGATGAAAACAGAAATGTTCGTATATTTCATCGTCGTTAAACGAATCGATGGGATTAAGTCTGACCCGAAACACCCTCTCCCGTTGAATCAGTGTTCTCTGACGAATTTGAAACAGCACAGCTGCCGCCATTTTCATGTGTTGACAGTTGTTTTGGCAGTACTGTCAATGACAGTGTCATAGTCATAGTCATACGAATCACGTCATGTGATCGAGAGTAACTTCGCATTGCTTTGCTTGGCACAAAAATAAAGAAAATAAAAGGGGGTAGGGGGTGTTTAGCTAAACAACATAATTTTCATATTAAAAAATAAGCTAGGTCTAGTTGTGTGTTTGTTATTCTCTAAATATCTAAATCTAAACTTCGAACCAAGCGAAGCTGAAATCTCAGACTCAGACTCACTGAGTTACTCAACTTCATCAGATTTATTAGTTTCCCGGACAAAAATGTGTGCTTTCGACGATCTGTGACCTTTAAAACCGTTTCCTTTAGCATTGACATATATCAACAGATTACTTTTGTCGTTATAATTCTTTTTCTATGTATTTTTTTCTCGCGAACCGAGTCGTCTAACATTGGCCGCCATCTTTGTTGACTTTGTTGACGCCGTTTCTTAGTTACTAGTCAGAGACTAAACGATCAAGTCCGACTCGAGCAAGTGACTAAATCTTGGCCAAACTTAGTCCGAAGGTGACGTGATTTTAGTCTGGGACTAGCTTAGTCAGCTCACATTAAATCCGATTTTTTCTAGTCATTTACTAAAGTCAGAGATAGTCCGGGACTAAGCGCTAGTCCGCGTTCATTAGAACGGGCCCAGCTCTTGAAGTCGCCCAACCATGATCTTGGGGGGACACCTCTTGGCCTCTAGCCATCTACATTCCTACGGCGACGATTTTACAGTTGGTGTTGTGCAGTTTTGTGTGACTGAAGTATTTCAATTTCCTGGGTTTTTGTTGTTTTCAATAATTCTAGGCGCAGGTTGAGAATATTGCAAAGTAGGTAGCTCATTGGTCTTTATTTTTTCTGTTTTCAGCTTATTCTATCCATCCGTCTAAGACTCCGCTTCGCATTTCACTTGCAGCTATTCGCCTTTCCATGTCCACGTTTCTGACTCGTAAAAGAGTGAAGAATGTACATAGCATTTCAATATAGGGAATGAGATTACAGCGGAAAAGTAGCGTCACTTGATTGGACGTTACCGGCGGAGAAGTTTTTTTGTAAACAAACCAACTACAAGCCAAGCGCTCCAACTACAAAATTTATCATTCATAATCAACGTAGATCTTTTCTTTAGTTTTCTCCATTATAAAATGTTAACAAAATATGATGTAGACTACAAATTAAAAATAAAAGATGTTGATAGATAATACAATACGATGAGACAACCCTTCCTAAACTTACTGAACTTCCCTCTAATGATTGGTACTAATAATGGCGAAAGCGTCTGTCGGTTGTCAAGACGCGACTTCCAACAAAGGGCCGCTACTCTTAAATCTGTTTTGAAATCTCATTCCCTCTTCAAATCCTTGTTGATATTCCCATGTTGTCCGGAATAAGGAGCGTTTGTAGTTTTCTCTATGTCATGTAGAATTATTATTATTTAGGGAAATGAAGTTCAATTCTTAAACTTCAGAGAAGGAAATTTTGTATTTCAAATAATTTTGATTTTAAACTCAATTTTCTTTTTTTTTCCCCAGCGAATTCCGATTTGGCACCTGTTTGACGCGGATGGTTACATATGTGACCAATCGGAATAAAGCGGTATTCTCTCAGGATAATCTAGATGTCACCAATTGATTTTATAGTGGGAGTGACCTTAAATATGCCGTACTCTGAAAAAAAAAAAACCCCAGCACTTTTCTAAAAATGTTGGTCAGAAAACTCGTCCTAATTTAAATTGAGAAAAATGACACGTCAGTAATTGATTTTAAAGTAGAAGTAACTTAATTCTGCGGAACTCTGGAATAAAAACACTTCTTGTGCGGCTTTGTGGTCTAGTGGTATGACACTCGCTTTCGGATCGGAAGGTCCTGGGTTCGAGCTCGCTAGGCGCATAGTTTAGTCCTTGGAAAAGGCTCTTTACTCACATTCTCTCACCGTACTCAGGTGTAAAATGGCCGGTAACAGCGTTGTTTTAGTCCGCAAAATTGTAATATCGCCTAATAGGCGTTATGTCCCGTCCTACATGTTATGTGTTGCTGTTGACCAGGGACCCCTTGTAAAGCGCTTTGAGCACATTTAGTGGATATTGCGCTCTATAAAAGATCATTTTTTTCCTTTAAATTTTAGGTTAATAACTCCTCATTCTAAACTCGATCGAAAAAAATGACTTCCGTCAAAAACTGACTCGTTCCTTTTACGTATAAAGTTTTGCGTGTTGTTGGATGAGGACCAACGTGTACTTATTTGCAGGTATGATAACCCAAATTATTGGTATGGGCTTATTGTTGTAATGGAGATACTCTCAAACTGACATAAAATATTGTCAAACGTTAAATCAAGCCCTTTAATTTGCGACTTTGTAGTCTCGTGGTACGCCACTCGCCTTCGGATCCGAAGTTCCTAGGTTCGAGTATCGAGTAGCGCATAATTGAATTCGTCCTATATATTAGGCGTTGCTGTTGGCTAGTGACCCCTGTAAAAGCGCTTTGAGCACGTTTAGTGGATATTGCTCTATATAAAAGCTCAAGTTAGTGAAACTAAGCTTTAAGAAGCTGTAAAAAGTAATAAACAGAAATGAATTTACCAGCTTTAAAAAAGAACTAAATTGTCAATATCTACAAGCCACTTTACAAAGGGTCCCTGACCAACTGCAATACGTAGCATGTAGCACAAGACATGATGCCTGTTAGGCGATATTACAATTTTTCCCATAGACACAACGTTGTTGACGTCCATGTACTCATTTTACACCTGAGTACGGTGAGAAAATTTGAGTAAAGAGCCTTTTCCAAGAATTCAACTATGAGCCGAACGAGGTTCGAACACAGGACCTTCAGATCCAAAAGCCGGTAACATACCACAAGACCACGTAATAAGTGGATAGCCGGCTTTAGAAAAGGTCAATTTCTTTTTTAAAAGGTCTGGAGGGGGAGAGGGAGGGTAGTACCGTTTTGAAGCGATAGTTCACATAAATATGATATTATTACCTTCGACAAATATTCACAGAGCACTTAAATACCAGCTTGATTTGCCGTCGATGGCCATAACATATCTTTTCAATTAGAGAATCAATGGTCTCTACAGACTAGTAATCAGTGTCATTCGCTGATGGGAATGATGCATGCTGTGTCTGACAAAAACACACTACTTTCATTCTGCCCAGAAACGTTTTACTGCAAATATCGATCCCTTAACAAATTTGAATATATATATATATATATATATAATATATATATATATATATATATATATATATATATATATATATATATATATATATATAGTCATAGGCCATAGTCCTGACGATGGCCTCAAGGCCTGGAACATCAATATAGACTGACTCCAACATCGTGGTAAATATTACAATAATAATTCGCTCCATTGTGACATGTCGAGCACTATTCGTATCATATTTGTATCCAACACGATTCAATAATATATATATTATATATATATATATAATATAATATAATTATATATATATAATATATATATATATATCATATATATATATAAGAGAGAGAGAGAGAGAGAGAGAGAGAGAGAGAGAGAGAGAGAGAGAGAGAGAGAAGTATTCACTAAACATGCTCAAAGACTTCATTCACAAGGGACCCCTAGAATGACTTGGTACCTATCCAATAGCCACACTTAACATGTGAGACGAGACATGACGTGTGTTAGGAAATATTACACTTTTACTCGTCATAACCTGAGTGTGGTGAAAGAATCACTTGGAGAACCAATGGGCGTTACGGAATAGTAATCAGTGTCTGTGTCTGACAACAAAAACACACAACTTTCATTTTGCCCAGGAACTTTTTACTTCGAATGTCGACCATTTCAGAAAACCTCCAACAAATTTGAATATATATATATATATATATATATATATATATATATATATATATATATATATATATATATATATAATATAATACATATATTTAAAAGGAGTCACTCACTTATTGGCCGAAACACATGTTTCTGTGGTCTCCATCCACGTCGTCAGTCGGCATATAATATGTCGACTGACGACGACGTGGATAGAAACCACAGAAACATGTCTTTCGGCCAATAAGTGAGTGACTCCATTTATATCTTATATTATTAGCTCTAACCAACATTATCGAGCACTCTCGTACCTACAAGTACCCACCAACAATCATATATATATATATATATATATATATATATATATATATATATATAATATATATATATATATATATATATATATATTATATATATATATATAATAGAGAGAGAGAGAGAGAGAGAGAGAGATAGAGAGAGAGAGAGAGAGAGATAGACAGAGAGAGAAAGAGAGAAAGAGAGAGAGAGAGAGAGAGAGAGAGAGAGAGAGAAAATGTCACTAAACGGGCTCAAAGCACTTTACAAGAGATTCCTAGCATGACTCGGTACCTATCAAATAGCCACACATAACATGTAAGACGAGATATTATATCGTGTGTTAGGCGATATTACACTTTTGGGACAGAGAATTCGCTGTAAACGGTGACAAGTACTCGTCATAACCTGAGTGTGGTGAGAGAATCAATTAGAGAAGCAATGTGCGCTACAGAATAGTAATCAGTGTCATTGGTTGATGGGAATGATGCATGCTGTGTCTGACAAAAACACACTATTTTCATTTTGCACAAGAGATTTGTACTTCAAATATCGACCTATTAAGAAAAAAAGACTAAAGCTTTTATATAGCGCGGTGTCTACTAAACGCGCTCCAAAAGCATTACAATGGGTCCCTAAGGGACAGCAATACTCAACACGTGGGATAAGACATGACGCCTGTTAGGCGATATTATTTTTTTTTTACACCAGAGTACTATGAGAAAAGTGAGAAAGGAGCGGCTATGTGGTCTTGCGGTATGACACTCGCTTTCGGATCGGAAGTTACTGCGTTCGAGCCTCACTGGGCGCATAGTTGAGTCCTTGAAAAAGGCTCTTTATTACACTCTCTCACCGTACTCAGGTATATAATGAGTACCTGGCCGTTAACACGTTGTCTCTGTCCGAAAATAAAATTGAATTATCGCTTAACAGGCGTCGTGTCTCGTTCTACGTGTTTCGTGTTGCTCTTGGTCAGGGACACCTTGTAAAGCACTTTAAGCACTTTTAGTGGATATTGCTCTATATAAATGCTCACGGTTTTTTTTCCCCAAAGGACTCTTCTATGCGCCGCTCAGAGAGGGATTCAAACCCTGGGTAAATCCAGTGTGAAGGTGTTTTAAGAAGTCTTGGGGTTGAAACCTTTTCAACAATTTTAACAAGTAAGGGAACATTAAAATTGATCGATATTTGAAGCAAAAGTTCTAGCCAAAAATTTTAAAAAGCGTTTTGTCAAGGCGGAGTAATATTGATCTAATGTATGCAGTGTTAACACGAGCTGGACGATTTCTGGTGAGTGTTATCGATTACAATAGACAGTTGAATAGAAGGAACGAAGCTGACGCCACTCAGCTCTTTGTTATCATTTTTACTCTCCATAATTAGTGACTACTTACTTATCCTTTTCGGTTCCTTGGTGGAACATAAGGCGCCAACAAAGTTCCTCCTGGCATCTCTGTCCTGGGCCAGCTAGCCAGCTCAGTTCATTCCATTTCTGTCTTTCCAGCCTCTTTCATCTCCTCTTCAACTGTCCTCTTCCAGGGTGCCCAATGGTCTGCCTCTCTTCCTCTTTCCCGGTGGGGACCATCTTAGTGCGGTATAAAGCAGTCAGGACTTTTTAAAATTTAATTTAATTTATTTTTTAAATTGTTTACTCCGTTTTTTCTGTTTTGTTTTGTCTTGGTTTTTTGTGTGTTTTTTTGGTTGTTTGTTTTTTTTTGTTTTTTTTTAAAGGTTGATATCCCTATACCTGTTTATTGTCGTATTTAAAAGATGGAGATAAATCTAAACTGGCAAAGTGACGACAAACATTGGGTGTCTCCCATTCCTGAGGTTAAAAAAAAAACAAAAAACTGTCCTCCTCCAGGTGCCCAATGGTCTGCCTCTCTTCCTCTTTCCCGATGGGGACCATCTTAGTGCTGTGTAAGGCAGTCTGGGCTTTTTTTATTCAGAGAACGTGACCCAGCCACATCCAACGTCTGCGCTTGACTTCATCCCCAATGTCTTTCATTCTTGTTCGCCTGGAGATATCAGTGACTCTTCTTTCCCACTAAGTCATATCAATCAGACATGAATGATTAACGTTTACACAGAGTATTATAAAGAACTGAACAAGTGTGTATGTAAGGGTCCAGACAAAGCAAGAAAGAAAATTACAAGAAAAAAACAACAACTCCCAAACAGTCAGTCGACCTCTAGCTTTGTCTGGCACCTTTCATACACACTTGTTTAGTTCTTTATCTTACATCGGTACCTGCTCCTTAATTTCTTTGTTTGCTACACAGAGTATTATGTGTTGGCAGGTCTTTCATTCTTGTTCGCCTGGAGATATCAGTGACTCTTCTTTCCCACTAAGTCATATCAATCAGACATGAATCATTAAAGTTTACACAGAGTATTATAAAGAACTGAACAAGTGTGTATGAAAGGGTCAAGACAAAGCAAGAAAGAAAAATACAAGAAAAAGAAAAATACCCGAACAATCAGTCGACCTCTAGCTTTGTCTGGCACCTTTCATACACACTTGTTCAGTTCTTTATCTTACATCGCTACCTGCTACTTAATTTCTTTGTTTGCTACTCAGAGTATTGTGTGTTGGCATGTTTAACTTCGCTGGCGGATCTTGTGAGCATTTTACCTTAATGTATGGAATCCACACATTGTTTCTTTTGATTAAACGCCGTATCTTGTATCACTGAGAGGGCTTTCCGCAACCGTGCTAAAACCCGATTGTCCTGTCGTCATAGAAATAAACTACATTTAGTTTGATCGACATGTACTTATTTCCAGGTCGGATAACCCAAATTACTATGGGTATGGCTCACTGTTGTAATGGAAATACTCTCAAATTATCGCAAAATATTGTTCATGACAACAATGTTAATACAAGCCCTTAATAATAAGGGACAACAGTGTGATGTCAAAAAAACTGGTTCCAATCTCATTGGAAATGTAAAACATCTCTTCTGCCGGACTGGATACACAACTTGTGTAATTTATCTTCTGGTCTTAGAGTGATGGCATCTTGATTGCTATTCTAAATATATGTTGGTCTTCAAAAAAGATCATCCATATTTGTTATTAATTTAACGTCTCGTAATTCTTAGAAAATGCCTATACATCCTGCCACTAAAATAATTTTGCCTCCTTATAATTCAATATCTCACCTATTCATTATTTGTCATCCGAATAGCAATTTACATACACACTACCAAGGAGTTTGGAACCGGAAAAGTAGAAGGCGTTACGTCTCAACCATCTATGCCCTATTGCGTCGTTCGGATAAAGGACCTGATATTTTGTGCACGTCGGTTTTGATACATCTCCAACGAAGGAGAACTGATGTAACAAGAGGAATGACACACAGGCTCCATCAACTTTTTGTTCTAGAATATTCTTTTTCTTTTCTCTGTCATTTTTACTCATAGATTTTTGTCGTCAATACCGAACAACAACTCCTACTATTCTGGCGTAATCTGAAAAAAGATACTTATTAAACGTTTTGGCCAGAAAACTCGTCCTTCAAATATCGATCGATTAAAATGACCCTCATCTTGGCAAAAAACTCTCAAACCTGGGGCTGGAAAAGTCCCAAGTTTGAGATTATTTTTTTTTTGCCAAGACGGGGGTCATTTTAATCGATTGATATTAGAAGGACGAGTTTTCTGGCCAAAATTCAAATACGTCTTTTTTCAGAGTACGCATGTATTAATTTTTAGTTTTATTTTCTTCTTCATACATGATATTTTTGTTTATTACAATACAAGCTGACACTTATAAAATCGAAAATTTATGAGAATTACGAATCGATCTTGTTGCCAAAATCACCTGCTGCAGGTTTTAAAATGACACATCCTGTAACACTAGAAGTGTTTTTCACTAAAACAATTGTTTGCTATGGAATGTCTCATGTCTGTCGATGACGTCACAGCCACCACCACCCCTTCCCTTACCTCCATTTTTTCAATACTGCCATGTCAGGGAAGAAGTACATCGGCTGTTTGTTTTTTGTTTTGTTTTGTTTTGTTGTTGTTTTTTTTTGTGTTTTTTTTTCGTTTTTTTGTATGGTGGGAGTTTTGTGACTCACAGCCTGAAGCTGGTATTAAATAAGAAACGATGAATAGAAATATAATCACATATGAACATTTATATAGATAATTTCCATGGATTTTCCATGCATCATGCGCTTCACAATGTTTAATGTATCCTCGTTTATAAAAATTTGGTAAGAAAACTCATCCTTCAAATATCGATCCTTTTAAATAGCCCTCAATTTGGCAAATGCTCTCTAACCTTTCACGTCAAGAAGGCTTGTCCTACATATTAAAATTGTGTTTTGGCTAGGGACTCCTTGTAAAGCGATTTGAGCATATTTAATGGATATTGCTCTATATAAAATCTCAAGTTTGTTGTTGTTGTTTTTTGTTTTTTTATAAATTTAATTTTTGCATACTAACCATAAAACCATAATACCGTTTATAGACGACGGGTTACCAAGTATATTTTAAATAAAGGTGTCCCAACGCTTCAAACTAGTATCATGTCGGACCTCAGGACTCGAACCTAGATCTCTTTGGCGGAAAGCTAGTCATTCCTAAAACTTAACACAGTGACAATTTTTGTAACCTATCGTTTGAAAATGGCCTTAGATCGGGATGAACCAGATACTAAAATCTCAAATTATATTTAAACTGATCGAAAATATAACGGATCAGACCTCTGATGATGTCATCAGAAGTATGATCGACCCAAAATCAAATATAACATTGTGCGCAAAGCTCGTATGCAGACTTCAGAGGTTTGATCCGCCCATCGTGAATACCGAGACTTGGGAGGTTTGATCCACCGATCATGAAATCGAAACTTCAGAGTTTTGATCCACCGACCGTGAAATCGAAACTTCAGAGTTTTGATCCGCCGATCGTGAAAATCGAGACTTCAGAGGTTTAATCCTCTGACCATCTATAAATTCTAGGCTTTGGAACTCTAAATTTGTATAATATTCATTCTCGTCAATAAAACATAGAAACTCAACCCAATTCTGATATCTTGAAAGAGTTGAAATTGGCAGCTCTGGTTCTACGATATCAAATTGGGCGATTATTTTCTTGACACCTTTAATTAGACGACAGCACCATGGCGAGAGATTTCATATGTGAATGAGGATAGATAGAGTTGCCTTAAAATAGTAGATATTTTGTTTACACAAGAACTGCTTGGTATGAGCTGTATTCTAATACTTGGCCCAAATCATAACTAAAAAAGCAATAAATACGCATCAACACGCGCGCACACACACACACACACACACACACACACACACACACACACACACACACGAAAATTGATGTTGCCGCTAACGATGCTGACGAAGACGGTGATAATCGCGGAGACGACAACGATTACGTTGATGATGACGATGGTGGTGGTGATGATGATGATGATGATGATGATGATGATGAGAGATGATGACGAATGATATGATATGATATAGATGATGATATGATGATATGAGAGATGATGATGACGATAGATGATAGATGATGATGAACGATGCATGATGATGATCATGATGATGACGATGATGATGATAATGATGATAATAATGAGAATGATGACGACGACGACCACGATGCCATTAAAGAAAATAGCGATTGCTACGATGTCAAAGTTAATTTATACGTTTTATAAACAAAGTATTTTATTTTGTTACGAAATCTGACGGGATACCTTCCACATTTAGACATACATAGTCCAATCTCGTCCCTAGTCACCATCCACCCACTCCCTAATACCCACATCTCCTCTTCCTCACCCCCCCCCCCCCCCCAATGAACATGACAACGTCTCCTCCCCTCCAAATCTCATCAACGTCTCCTTACAGCTGACTGGAAGCCTTGCCAAGGGCACGAGAGGTCATTGTGAACCTAATCAGTCTCGTGTCGCCGGTTCGTTAGGTCAATTTGGCGCTCTCACTTCGCTCTTATCTGGCTAATGTATTTATCTGGACGCCACCGGAAATACAACCCCGAATTGCCTGAAATTTTCGGGTATCAGCCCGAGCTATAGAGCTAGCCTATAAGAAAATGTCGTTGCTTTACTTTATTTTATTTATTTAATAATTTTGCAAAATTGTTTTGGCTTCGTAAATAAATGAGCTCGCTTTAGATGTGTTTAGTAATATGGAAAATGAAACAAGCATGAGCACTAACTCCCAAATGTCTCAGTTGGTAGAGCACTCGCTTCACATGCAAAGGGACTGAGATAGATCCCGGGCGGGGGAAGTCGAGATTATTTTTTTCTGACCCCCTGCCTACCCAGCAGATCTGACGGAAAGTTCTTTGCGATACCCTAGCGTCCATCCCAAAGAGTAGCAAGCAATTGCTGTTGTAAGATCAGTTTCACGCTAGAGAAACCGGGATAAACTCCGGCTTCATGGGTCAAATGGCTCTAAGGGATAACGTAGATACTAGCACAGCCTCAAACGTGATCCTTCAGAGCCACAAGTTCCGAATTTTTCAATAGCACTTTTATTGTGAACCATTCAACAGCAAAATGCTTGCAACCATTTTGACTGACGCCAGTATCTAACAAATCACTCTCTCCGCCAGAGCGAGCTACTCAATCATTGCTGTGTATGGGTGCCGGATACGGTTACGGTTTCTGGGAAATGTGTGGAGAAGAGACGGACTAGAAAAGTTGGTAACATCTGGGATGATCGAAGGAAAGAGAGCTAGAGGAAGACAAAGAATGACTTATTTAAATAACATAAGAATGGCCAAATGTGATTTTAAAAGTAACACAGATTTCATGCGCACCACAGAGGATTGTGATTCGTGGAGACAGCTGACCGGCAACGTGCTCAAGAGCACAAGCCGCTATGGATGAGGATATATGGGTGCCAGAAATGATATTGACTGTCCTTGGGATCGTGGAGCAAGAGCTCTATGACTGAGCAATCGGGACTCCCAAATTTGTCCTTCATTTTGTATGTTATTTTTAATCATTGAAATAAACATTTATTTAAGTAGTAATAGCAAAGTACCATAAATATGAACATTTGGCATCAATACGGTTTTATACTTTTCTGTATTTAAAGTGATGCATTCACGTTTTTACTATTTATTGGCTGACGAAGTTTTTTAGACTCGACGTGCTCAAAGCACTTTCAAGGGGTCCCCACCCAAGAGCAATGTATAACATGTAGGGCGAGACAAGACGCCTTTCGGGCGATAATACCATTTTTTTCCAACAGTCAACGCTGTTAGCGGAGAGGTACCTGAGTACGGTGAGAGAATGTAAGTAAAGAGCTTATCCCAAGGACTCAACTATGCGCCTCTCAGAGATGGATTCGAACCGTGGTCCGAAAGCGGCAGCCTCTTCTTATGGTGTCACAATACTAAGTTATGATGATCGATCTCACGCAAACTCATAGACGCAATCGTGGCCTTCGTAAACTCATGGCCTGACATTGACCAACAAATGACGTCAAATAACAAGTCTTTGGCGGCAAAAGAAAACAAATCGTGAGTTGTATTCAATAGTTAAGCGATGGAATCACTTGTTTCCTTTAGCTCTAAAAACGAAAAATTACTAGACGCTGCAAAAATCTTTTAAAAATGATGTCAAACTATAAGTCCTGGTTGGTTCTAGTGCCAGGCTTATAATGTTGGACAGTTGGTGAGTCGCCACTTATGAAGGGAGGTTCTTGACCGAAGGTGGTTCGATGCCAACAATGTCTCCTCTTGCTGGTGGAAAAGCCTGGAAACTTCTCCCCCAGTTTCGAGGAATCGATGTCCCCGCCCCCTCGAGGGATTTAATTCGTCCAAACCGACTTCCATCTCGTATATGCAGCTTTGTCCAAAGCCAGGGAAGCTACGTACAAGGTTCGCCGGGACTTATTTAGGCTCGAAACAGGGGCAACGTCCATTATGCGCTTGAGAGGCGTATCCCCATTCCCTCTCTTTTTTATTTTGTTAAGTCAGTTGTTTGTAATTGTCTCCCGCCGGACGTCAGGGAAAGGGGAGAGGGGGGGGGGGGGGGCTGGATCGCTGCCATTATCGGGCTCCATTCTCTAGGCGTTGTTGTCAGCGTTGCATGGACTTAACAACGCCACTACCACATTATCGTATTCGTCTGTAGTGTTTTATTATTCCTGTTTTGTTGCTAAAGGGAAATCAGAAACGTTCATTTTATCTGTTTTCGTATATAAAATTCAAACTTACATTCAATTTCACATTGTTATTTAATAGAGTTTTGTGGCGGCGAGCTACATTTCTGATCATTCAAATAATAAAATCCATTTATGACATCTGATTCATTCTGTCCTATTACAACTTTGTCGCTTTGGGTCACATTAATTTGTATGTGAAACCAGAAATTATGACATTTGCAAAGTCTAGAATGAAATAAATGCAGAGAAAGATATTAAAATTCATTATAATCCCGTGAGTTTCATTTATTTAACTACCACAATTACAATTTCGCAAAATTACATTCTATCTAATCCAGTTTAATAAGGCATTATTTTCTATGCCATAAAATTCTGACATGTCCTTCAAGACATTGACCTTTCCTCTATTTTATTATTTTTATTTGTATTATTATATTTATTATTATTATTATTATTATTATTATTATTATTATTATTATTATTATTATTATTATTAATTATTAATTTATTTTTATTATTATTATTATTATTATTATTATTATTATTATTATTATTTATTATTATTATTTATTTATTATTATTATTATTATTATTATATATTATATTATTATTATTATTATTATTATTATTATTATTATTATTATTATTATTATTATTATTATTATTATTATTATCATTATCATCATCATTATCCTTATTATTTTAGTGTTTTTAATATTATAGTCAGAGATGTAGTTGCCGAGCAGATAAGATATTCTCCCTTGAGATAAACTCTTAGGGTTTCTTAAGCAGGCCATCGTTTCATCAATCAGAATTACTTAGTCTGAGGCTAATATTCAATCTCCTGTAATCAATCCCAATCATCCAATAGCAATGAAGTTGACGGGGGGGGGGGGGGGGGGGGGGGTGGCGGTATGATTTTTGCCTCGTGCCCAGAATGTTGCGGTAAACAAGCAAAGTGACACATTATGGTGCAGGCACTGGTGTAAGATACAAATCGGAAAAAGTGTGAATGAGACAGTGTCAGACAAAGTAAAAAGAATATCCCCCCCCCCCCCCCCCCAAAAAAAAAAAAAAAAAAAATCATCTGAAAAGATTGGCCTAACCAAGGGCTTGTCTGGCATCGGCATTGTTTCATAAAAAACTTTTTCAGGTAAGCTGTCCAAAGAAAAACAAGCTCTCGTTCTGCCAATTTAACGCTATTGATACCGGGATAAACACCCGTTTCTTTTTAGTTTTCAGCTTGGCCAAAAACAATAGAAATATAATAAATGTCTATCTACATTGAAGAGGGTGAATTTTATTCTTCAAATTTCTGAACAATTATTTTTTTCTTTATTTTGATTATTAGCTTCATTTAGTTCATCCCGATACACAGACTACCGAATGAGTGCGATATGTCATAAATGACTTCATGATGACGAGTGAGTTTCATTGCTGCATGGGGCAGCGTGGCTCAATGGTACGGTCTTTGCTTCATACCCAAAAGGTACCGAGTTGGTCTAACCGCCTCGTTGTGTGGCCTTGAGCAAGTCACCTCGCCTTAGCTCACTTTGCGGCGCTGCACTGCGGCTGACGCCTGGGTTTTTCCAGTTTTCTCTTGGAATAGACCCTAAAGACAAATTTCCCCTTGGGGATAAATAAAGGGAATTTATTTTTATTTTATTTATTTAAAACTTTCTTTAAAAGCTCACATTTCCTCCTTCTGAAAATTTTTGACATTTTGTTTCTCATGGGATTGGGGGTCCCGTTATCTCAGATGGTAGAGCACTCGCTTCACACGCAAGGGGACAAAGATCAAAATTCCAAGTGCAATCGAAATTATTTTTCTGACCCCCAATCCTGTCTACCCAGTAATTGGGTTGCTGGTCTGTTAGATCCGACAGAAAATACTTTGCGATAAACGCACGTTCTATCCAAAGGGTAGCAATCAAATACTTGTGTTCATTTCACGCTATAAAAAACCGGGACAAACTCTTTTGGCTTAATGGCTCCAAAGGACTACTTCCTAGGGAAATACGATTCAGACTTGGCCCTTAACATTATGAATACAAAGCAATTCAGGTCATAATATAAATCAAATTGTGATAAAATATGAAGTATTTCTATATTTACATTTCATTTGCATTACAAATTGAAATCATAAAGACTTTTTCATTAGTACATAAAGATAAAATCACAAATCACACACACTTTTTTCTCGGTAGAAAGTATTCTGACGGTTTCCGGATTATATTGTCTGTATATATTATTGGAGCACCAGGAAGTGACTGTTAGGAGGTGACTTTAAGAAAAAGATGTTATTATCACTACTAATATTTCAAAAGTAAATTCTACACTTTCTCCCTCTGATAATTTTGACATTTTCCCGTGGGATTAGAATTAAGACTAATTGACTCTTAACATTATAAACACAAGTAAATTCTGACAATGATATTAATATTAATCAAATTGTAATAGAATATGAATTATTTTCACATTTACATATCATTTACATTCCAAATTGAATTATTCAAGACTCATTTTTTTACTAGACGTCTAATATTAAATGGTAAACTCATAAATCGCACACTTATCTTGATACAAATTAGTGTAATTGCTGCTGCTCGAAGGTCGAAGAAAAAATAACAATGTGAAATTGAATGTAAGCTTCATTTTAATATACGAAAACGGATAATATAGACGTTTCAGGTTTCCCCTTTATCAACAAAACAAGATGAATGAAACACTACAGACGTATGAGATAATGCGGTTGTGGCCTTGTTAAGATTCATCTTAACAACTGGATTAAATTTCACATTGTTATTTATTTGTAGAAAACAGTAATAGCTTTTCAGAGAATCTTTGGCCATTAGTTATCATTATGAGAACCCATTATAATACTCATGCAGGATTAAATGATTACTCTTTCCCCGACCTCTCATTGTTCTAGGGAATAATGATTTGTTGAATTATACAGTGTTTACTGACAGATAATTCACCACTAAAGGTCAATTGTTCAAAATTGGGTCGTCTGGATCAATATTATACAGTGATAATGGAGACAAAATGGATAAAGAAATTAAATGGTTTTGTTATATTATAATGATGTCGTTATCACGTATTTGTATAAATTATATAATGTATATATATATATATATATGATGATGATGATGATGATGATGATGATGATGATGATGATGATGATGATAATGATGACGATGATGACGATAATGATATTGAAAATGAATATGATGATGATAACAACGATGATGACAACGATTACGACGATAAGAGATGGTAATAAGGTGCCCGTCAAAAACCTCATTGCAATTTATTTATCAATTCTATAAAGGGTCTACTTCACATAAATATGAATATTAGTCTAACGGTAACCTTATAATATAACAACATGCTATAATATCTGACAAGAATCCCAATAATTCTATCTTTGGACAAAATGGCCTGTGGTAAAACGTGTTCAGTCTCCGGAATGGGCTCGTTTTGGGGTCGATGTGTATCACGTGATCCAAGGAAAACGGATTGACTTTCATCTTGATTATGTCTAATTCCGCTCTGACGTCATTAGGTAAAAGACGTTTTGTTCATTTTGGCCCCCCCCCCCCCCCCCCCAAGTGACTTCAAAAGGGAAACATGATTGATGATGAGGTACACAAACAAATAAATGTATAGTCTTGAAATCCATTCAATTGAACAGTTATTTTGAAAAATAACCAACGGCGAGTACAACAGCTTTAAAAAAGGAACAGAATACCAAACACAGAACTTTTCGGGCTCAAAACTCTTCTTCATCTGACAACAAAAAACCCAATTAATACATAAATACATTACTATAAAACCAGATCGACGCAGAGAAATCTTGGCTACAAATTAAACCCCAGATCTCTGCCATTGATCTGGTTGTCCTTACTAATGTATTAATGTTTTCATTGGGTTTTGTTCTGTTCGCTGATGAAGGAAATTGAGCTTGAAACGTTGGGTACTTTTCTATTTTGTTATTTTCTAAGCTGTTATATTCATTTTTGTTTATGTTTCTTAACAGCCGACAGCTTCTATCATCTTTTTCTAGTTGTCACTTTGACATTTTTTGTTGTTGTATTTTTAGCTTTTCATATATCTATAACATGGTAATAAGAAATAACAAACAATGAATATAACAACTTTAAAAAAGAACAAAATACCAAGCACGGACCGTTTCGTGCTCAAAACGCGGGCTAATAAAATACTATCTTTAACCAAAATCGGTATCTTATTGACATAGAGGAAAGACAAAGTATACTCGGTCTTTCGGTACTCGGATTACCTGACATAATTCCCAATGTCAGTCAAAAATTGTATTGTTTCATATTTATTGTTTATCATTTTAACTTTCAACACAATAGCATTCAATAGTCTGATGTCACGTCCGCCTAGCAACGAGCAACTTGGTTCTAAACAATGAAAATCGGTACTTTTTATTCTCCGTGCTGGCTTGAACTTTTTCACATGTCATGTGATCAGAATGTATAAAAGTCAAAACATGATCAGATTTATAACTTTTTTCTCCTCTGGATATACTTTTATGCTCGTCGGAGAAGTATTTAATAAGGGCGTCCGCCATTTTCCCGATAGTTTAGAACCTGTTGCTAAGTTACTATGCGTCATTACGAGGGAAGTAACGTCACGACTGTTCAAGCCTATAACCGTCTTCTTGTTCGTTCCGACATATGGCCGGATTGAGGCCGTGGGTGACTAAAGTAGTAGTTGTCCATACCCTTTAGACCCATTAAGCCGGAGCTCATCCCGGTTTCATCCCGGATGTTTGTTGTTTTTTTTTCTTGTATTCTTCTTTCTTGCTTTGTCTGAGACCTTACATACACACTTGTTCAGATCTATATCGGAGTGATATAAATTGATAACAGATGAATTTATAGTATTAAGTATGAATCTTGAGTTAAATTTATATTCTATTGAGGACAAGTCTGTTGTACTCTGCTGAAACATGTATCTGATTTTAATTTTGGCCAGAATACTCGGTCTTCAAATATCGATTGATTAAAATGACCCTCATCTTGGCAAAGAAAAAATCAGACAAAGAGGATTCGTTCAAATGGGGAACAAAACAGTCTATGATCTATTCACCGATGTGACATTCCTTAAATCCCCATTCAGGCACAGGAAAAGGGAGTTATTCAGAACGTACAACCAATTGTCAAAAGCACAATTATATCGTTGATCTATTTTTGTAAACAAAACATTCAGTCTTACTGATAATGATGGAGGGTTCATTGTCCCCCGACAACAAGCCACTTTGTACCTTCAACGACCACCCATTAAATATCCTAATGTCTTAGTGTTGAGTCTGTCATTAGGTGCCATTATCCATCATGTCCACTCCAGACAGCACACACACACACACACACACACACACACACACACACACACACACACAAAGACATCGTTCAGACTCGACGCGACCGAGTAGTATCGAAATAATCCCATCGATTACCCGCCCAGCTGTCTACTCGATATTCTTACACTGGATTGAGGTCACTTTCATCCATCAAAATGGCGCCGATTTTCATTTTGTCCCTGGCACCCCCTATTGTACCGCCTTTTACTGGATTGTCCTTCAATGAATAGGCGTCCTTTTCATCATTTTCTTGTTGTCATGTTGAAGCCGGAGGAAAGCAAATCTGATTTTTTAAAAATACATATCTTTGATCTTTTTCTTTTTCTATACCGCCAAAGTGGATCGTTTATTTTCATTCAGGTTTGAATAGAATTACTTTGCAATAATTTTTAAGTTGTTCAAGTTTTATTCTGTTAATATTATTCTATAATCTTTAATATGTGTACTGTAAAATTTTCAAATGACAAATGCAAATGCTATTGGTTTTAATCGAAGTGTACTTACTTGCAGGCCTCATAACCCAAATTGTTACAGGCTCATTCTTGTAATGGAAATATTCTCAAACTAACGTGAATAATATCTATTACAACAATTGGATTCAATAGTCTGATGTCACATCGCCCAGCAACGGCGGTCATCGTGGTTCTAAACAAAAAAATCGGTACTTTTTATTTTTCATGCTGGCTAGAACTTTTCTTATGTTTTGTGATCAGAATGTGTAAAAGTCAAAACATGATCAGATTTAGAATGATTTTTCTCCCTCTGGATTCGCTTTTATGCTCGTCGGAGAAATATTTCATAAGGGCGTCCGCCATTGTTCCGATAGTTTAGAACCAGTTACTAAGTTACCATGCGTCATTACGAGGGAAGTGACGTTACGACTGTTGAAGCGTATTGGAATCAAGTCCATAATTTTGTTCGGCTATCAGACCTTATCACTTAGGTTATAATCCAAGGTTAAAATCTAAAAGAATTTTGTTTCATAGGTATACAAGGTATATGTCCGGCTATGTGGTCTAGTGGTATGACATTCGCTTTCGGATCGGAAGGTCCTGGGTTCGAGCCTCGCTCAGCACATAGTTGAGTCCTTGGAGAAGGCTTTTTACTCATTCTCTCACAGTACTCGGGTGTAAAACAAGTACCTGGCCGTTAACAGCGTTGTCTCTGTCCGAAAAAAATGTAATATCGCCTAACAGGCGTCATGTCCCCTCCTACATGTTAAAGTTGCTGTTGGTCAGGGACCCTTTGTAAAGTGCTTTGAGTACGTTTAGTGGATATTGCGCTATATAAAAGCTCAATTATTTTTTTTGAAACGCAGTATTTTCTTTCTTTATCTTCCTGAATATTTCTGCGTGACCCACTTTAATAATCCTAATTCTTATTGACAAGAGCTCCAGAAATATTCATTGTATGAGATGCTGTGTGTTACTTGGGCTTTTCCCCCAATGGCGTTGTACCTTACACAGACTGAACCATTTCTTTTGTCTTTTGCTGTCGTGTGGTTTTGTTGTATGACACTCGCATTCAGGACTGGGTTCGAGCGTAGCCATCGTAAAGTTATAGATAGTATGCAGTTGACGTCACTCAAGCCTTTGTTATTGTATTTTGCCATCCGCGTTTGTGAGTGATTCTCACTATAGTGTATTAACCAGACTATAAAAGTTCATGGTTACACATAGTTTTGTGTGTTGGTCCGTCATACTTCCGGATGGCAATGTTATGAGCTTCTTAGCCAAGCGCATACTAAACTATCTATAGCCTGACACTGACCAAAAAATGACGTCAAAATGCCAGTCTTTTGTCACAAAAGAAAACAAATCGTGATTTGTATTCAATAGTTCAACCAATGAAATAACTAGTTTCCTTGGGCTCTACTAACGACAACTCACTAGACGCTACACAAACCTAAAAAATAACGTCAAACGGCCAGTCCTAGAGGGTTCTTGTGTCAGGCTATATTATGTTAACGTTTGCTACTGTTCGAGCCCCGCTTGAGCGGCGCATAATTGCGTCCTTTGAAAAAACTCTTGACTTAATTCTTTCATCGTACTCAGGTGTAAAATGAGTACCAGTACATGATCGTTAACAACGTTATCTCTGTCGGAAAAAAATGTAATGTCGCCTGGCATGCGTCATGTGTCGTCCTATATGTTATTTGTTTTTGATAGGGACTCTTTACAAAGCGCTTTAAGCACATTTAGTGGATCCACTAAACATGCTCAAAGCGCTTTACAAAGGGGCCCTGAACACGCAACATGTATATCACTCCCTTTCCTCATTGTTCTTATAGAAATAATAATAGATGATAACAGATAAATAGTGGTATCTAACCAATTGTATATGTGGTGTGCAAACAAATACAATATATGGTGTTAGATATTATATGCCGATCAATTCTATTATTGTACTATTCTTTCATCTCTTTGTATTTATTAAACGAGTAATTTTTATCGTGCCCAGTAGCACAACGAGCTTGCGAGTGATTGTTATTACATGATAAAAATATAACGAGTTAAATAAATACAAAGGAATGAAAGAATACGTGTATTCCACCCCTCCAAGTAAGATTATTAGATATGTTATAACTAAATGGTATGGTATTAGTACTTCTATTCACCATAATTTGCATCTTTCTCCTTCTGCTTAAATGATAATTTGACCCAAAACTAAATCCGTTAGATTTGTATTCATGCGCACCGAAAGATTATTTTAAATACCAAATTTCAAACCAATAAAATGTGCGAAAATATTCTGCAATCATTGCATAACATCTTTATTCAATTCGTTCAAAGCATTATTAAACGATTACGTATTTACTAAGAAATGATAGGGTTTTCCAATGAGAGGGGTGGAATAATTTGTATTCTTTAATTTTCTTAGATATGAGAATAAGGTGTTATAATACGATTTTAAACCGTTTTAACCTCGAGGAAAAACCTCAAAAACTCCGAATTTGGGTTCTCGGTCAATGTAATTCCTGATCGTGGTCAAAAAGCGTATACTATGTACTTCATTTGCTCAAACCGCTTTACAAGGGAACCCAAGACAACAACAACACTTAATATATAGGATGAGTCACGACACCTATAAGACGCTATTGTGATATTTTTTCAACAAAAACAACGTTGTTATCGGCCAGGTATTCACTTTGTACCTTGATATTATGAAAAAATATATATAATGAGCATTTACCAAGATTGCAACTTTGCGTCTTCAAAGCTAGATTCGAACCAAGAGCCTGTAGGTTAGAAGCTGATTGTCATACAACAAGACTGCAATTGTTCGACCACTCGCTTCACTCGAAAAGGGACCGAGATCGATTGCGGGTGAAGTCGAGAACCATCCCCCGCCCCACCCCTCTATCCAACAGTGATTGGGTAACTGGGTCTGTTGGTCCTGGCGGAAAGTACTATCCAAAGGGTAGCAAGCAAATGCTACTGTTCGTTTCACGCTGGTCATGGTGAGAGTCATCCCACTAGACCACATGGGCGAAAATGAAATTGATAGGAGATCTGAAGGATTCTTGAACCAACAGCCCGTCTTACTAAGGCAGCAAGATAAATAAAATCCAAACTAAAAACCAAACAAAAGCAAATATCCACCCACTTCTCTCCACAACTCACCCCAGCCCTCACCCCCCCCCCCCCCCCCACAAAAAAAAAAGACAAGTATATTTTATAAAAGTGAATGTAACAAAATTCAATCTTTCTTGTCAGCCTGATTATTTCAATAAAACTGTTTTTTTTAGATGAAATCAGCAACATTTTAGTATATAATCCTAGTGTCATTCTTGGATTTTGAATGATTCGTGGGATTTTAAAGGATATGGATGTGATGGTTTTCGATTTAGTTTTGGCAGGTACATTACAGTTGTAAACGTGCGACCTCGTGTGCTTCACAGATCAGATATTATTAGTCTTTCGTAAACTAATATTTTTTTAAACAACAACTAAAATGTACAAAAATGAAAAGTCAACAACAACTAATATTTTTTTTTAAACAGCTAATATGTACCAAAATGGATAGAACAGCGTCAACAACAAAATAAATACCAATTGCGTTTCGGACTCAAAATCATGCTCCAGCCAATATATAAAACCTCAATTAGTACTTTAATACATCGCTTTAAACCCAATCAGAGGACAGAAAAAGTATTTGGCTCATAGCTCTAGTCGGCAAGTATGGTGTACACACAACATCCGCCATCTCATTAAACACACATACACAGGCCCAAAAAAAATTGAGCTTTTATATAGTGCAATATCCACTAAACGTGCTCAAAGCGCTTTACAAAGGGTCCCAGCAAATAGACATGACGTCTGTTATGCGTTATTACAGTTTTTTTTTATCTGACAGAGACAACACTATTAATGGCAAGGTACTCATTTTATACATGAATGCTGTGAGAATGTGACTAAAGAGTCTTTTCCAAGGACTCATCTATGCGCTGGGCGACTTGACATCAGACTATTGAATCCAATTATAATTATAGTACAACTATATTAACCAAGGGAAATAACCGCGTAAATACATACATTTTCTTCGTATTCATTGTACTTGGTTTTAATCGAATAACAGTGATTGAAAATTGTCCAATGAGGTACGATCATTTCAAAATTCTGAGACAAGTGCTGAACCTGTAAAATAGTGATAGACTGGTCAATGTATGCTTGCATTTCGATACATTTAGTCATATTTGATAATTGCATTTATCATAACCATTGCATACATATTACCATGATATATGTGTAGCTTAAAAATAAAACAGAAAAGAACGTTTAAAATGAACTGATCACCTGTCTTTCACAACAATGGTAAATTATATTCGCTTCTAAACTGTCGCTGTCTCACCTTAGAGAATAATAGTAAAGAAATAATATGTTGTTTATATGTTTGTGTGTGTTTGGTGTAAGAGAGACCATCGAGAAGAGTGAGACAGAGAGAAAGAGAGAGAGAGAGAGAGAGAGAGAGAGAGAGAGAGAGAGAGAGAGAGAGAGAGAGAGAAACAACAAAAAATATTATGAATGACTCGTTTTGCCAATACTCCTATTGTCGTGTCCCATTTCATGTTTACTAAATCCCTCCCGTCCCCCTGTCCTGGTCATAGTTGGTGCGAATCCCCTTGTCTTTTCATTAGGGCTAACCCACACCGGAGACGTTCTCCGACGACCCTGCACTGCCGTCCTCTGCCGTCTTCCCGATAAAGACGTGGGGGTACGGACAAAATACTAAGACTAAAGAGAAGAGCCGCTACACCTACCCATACCAAGCACCTGACGTCCTCTGCCGTTTTTTTTTCGAACTTGGTATGGATAGGTCGAGCGGCTCTTCTCTTTATTCTTAGTATTTTGTCCGTGCCCGACGTCTTTAACCGGAAGACGGCAGAGGACGGCAGTGCCGGGTCGTCGGAGTCCGTGGGTTAGCCTTTACTCGGCCAAGCCCAGATCGCACAGTCGGTATCGGTTCCCTAGAGGAGAGGGAAGTGCAACCAGGACACCCATAAATATCTTGTATAACATAACTGTATTTTACTTGGGGTTTAGAGACATCACAAACTTAATATCCCATCAAATATATTGCGATATACTGTACTAATGTAACCATCGATGATACCCACAAAGAGATTTTCAGACAAATTGCGCAGTCGAGACAGACTGTTTTCTTGGGGAATAATTTTCCTTATGTTCTTTCTGTTCTGTTTTGTCTGACTATATTCGATGCACAATTTATTAGATTTGCATCTTACACCAGTGCCTATTTAATCATATACTTAAGGATGATTTGCATGAACAATAACTCATGCACGGAATGACGCGAACATCGTATCATGCGCAGACAAAGACGCAACGCGACTTTCATTGACTCAGAGCCTTATAAATAGAATAAAGCTGACGTCACTCGGGTCTTTGTTATTGTTTTTTGCCATCCACGTTTATGAGTAATTCTCACTAAACTGTATTAACCAGACTATAAACGTTCAAGGTTAAATACAGTTTTGTGTGTTGGTCCGTTATACTTCCGGATGGCAATGTTGTGAGCTTCTTAGACA
>NC_088360.1:102784587-102802087 GCF_034508935.2 Berghia stephanieae
ACTCCATCTCTTCTCTTTAGATAATGAATTGAATCATTACTTAGGTGTAAACGTTGCGTGCTCGTACACATTGTTTGAAAGAGCAACGTTTTCAACTAGTCAGTGAATGATGAAAGGACATTCATTTGTAGGATTTGCAAAGAATTCTACTCGTGGAGCTGGTTGGTAGGTCTATCCAGTACTTTCGTCTATTGGGGGGGGGGGGGGGCGTCAAACCCACAAGTTGTTTCACGATCTCATCCTTCTTGTAAATCCTACACCCCTGGGTTTTGTTCGAAACTTTGGCGTACAAACAAATCCCCGTTTCAGAATGTCACATTCGTTGAAGGTATCTTCTTCAAAGCTATTTTGAAGAAGAGTGTCTTTAGTGACCCTGGCCTGAATTCAGCACAAACAATCTTAGCTAGGTAGGGACGATTGTCAGCTTTGCTCAACAGATTACTGACTCCAGAATCCCAGTTGGCAAAGTCATTAAACCTCAACGGCATTGTCTGGCAGCCTGCTTCTACGACACATTGTTCAAAGTCATTGAAATCAAAGATCTTGATCGTCTTTCTGTCTCAGAACTCTTTGGATTCCGGCATGGGTGGAGTCAGCAGCCATAAAAGTATGACCAGGCTCGAAATAGTTGATTGTGATGGTGCTTGCTTTTGTAGTAGTCTAATCATTTACAAGATGAAGTAACATAGTATAAAGGGTACAATTTATATTTTGGGCGCTCCAGTTATCCAGTCAGAGTGTCACAGATTCGGCATCACGCTTATATATTAGGTAAGAAGCTGATGCAAGGTCTCATCTTTTCGTCCTAAAAGTGATTAATTCCATATCACGGCAATGTCCTTTTCACTATTTTTGCAGCCCACTGGTGCAAATGTCTCATTGAATAAGACCAATCTGCTTGTGAACATGATTCTGTTAAACTGATTCATTCTCGGCAGCAAAATTACTTTCTGCAGATCAGCGGCAAACACTAGATGGGCTGTGTTGGCGTTTTCGTTCTTGTCTGCATCCCGTTGATACCTCTCTCTAGCATTTCTGTATCGTGTCCGATGGATGATTTTTTCGGCACACGGTTCACACCTTTCTTCACAGTTGCATAGTTGTTTGTGCAACAAGACGGACTTACATTTTTCACATGCTTCTTGAACAAGTAAATACGGCCTGTGAGATGTTAAGTTCTTTAAATGCAGAATAGTAGAGTTTCTTTGATATGGATTTTCCAGTGACTGCGCAAAAGTTTTCGTGAATATCATTGATGATCAGATCAGATGGTAAATATCTCCTGAAAGGCGCGTGTTCACGTCTATAATGAAAAATGCTTGTTTTATATTTCTCTATGTGTTCATGGATAATGTTGTGGTCAATCTTGTGCAAGGGACTATGACGTCCACGATTGTCAACAAGGGGTACTTCTATGACATTGTTTTCGTTAACACCGACATCCTTGAACGCGCTCCTTATCAGTTTGCCATTATTAGCTTTGAATCCGAGAGTAGTAAGGAAGAACTTTTTGCACACGGGATGGAAAACTCCATCTTCCTGTTTCATTGTATATCATTTGCATGTACATGACTAGGCAATTTTCTCCTTAGAAAGAATGCCTTCGCCCTGATCTCTGCATTTTGTTTTACTTACCCAAGTCCGTACAAATTTGCGCTGGTCCTTCCAGTCCTCTCCCCAAAACATCTGTTAAGCTCCCATCGCTGGTACTCTGAGAATCTGTCCTTTTCTCTCATTCGCAAAAGCTTGTGTATTTCCTAGTCTGCTTTTTGTATCGGCGTCTTGTGCTTTCTATTTTTTGAGTGAGTAGACACTGTCTCTATTTCTAGATCTGGTGTAGTTATTGTTTCACTCTGCTATCATGGTCTCTATAATCGATGACACACTTGGAACATGCTCTCCTTCAGATATTTCTCCTAAACCGGTAAAGGATGCCGGCGTGGCAGTTTCGGACAAATACTCTTCCTCTTCATGAAATGGAACTCTAGGGGCTGTAGTTTCGGCGATATATTTAGAAGCAAGTTCCAAATACATTTCAAATTCTGAGTCACTTTCTAAACTTTGTTTCTCAATGGTAAATTCAACACAAAATCCATATCGTTTGCATGTGCTTCTTTAATCTCAACAGCCAGTTTACGTGCTTCTACTGCAGATTTTCGTATCGGTGTTTAGGTAAACCTATCTAGCTCGTCTCCTCCGTTTTTCTTGTTGTCCGTGGTTTCTTTAAATCTTTTCCTCTCTGCTTTTATGACACTCATACATCATGTAATTCCTCCTTATAGAGGTTTCACTGTTGATCTGAGCTAGCTGTTTCAATGGAATGTCAATATCTGAATCACTGGAGTCTGATTGTCATGATATATTTAATCTGGGTTGGCTGAGGTGGAGGTACCGGTGGCTCTTTTAGGGGTTCGATCATATCTGATGAAAGAGATATAAATATGGATATTCAAAAAATTGAACGGAGTGGACTTATTCATTAAAATAATCTTTATCATAAAGTAACGTTGTTATGATATGATATTGAGTTACAGTTGCTTGCTTTTCCCAAAAGAATATTGAAACAGGTTATTGAGGGCTAATTGGATGCATAGCTAGAGACGTATTGTCTCAGTAGTTAAGGTTTTCACTTTGATTCAGAAGTTACCGAGTCCGACACAGTCCTAGGTTGGTTTTCAGGCCCGATTGGTTTTATTATTTTTCCCACTGTCCTGATCCCAAGCAAGGGGGGTGCGCAGTTTGGTCAAATTTCAATGGAAAGAGGGGGGTGCGCACTTTAGTAGAAAGCCGGGGAGATGGGGGGGGGGATCATTTTCATCAAAGAAGGGGGTTTGACCGAAGAATTCAACCACAGCAAATTACAGGGACAGTATTTTGTCTATTTAAGAATGAATTTTAAGTTTAATAAGATCAAAAGGAGGGAGGGGAGGTTCGCAAAAATTCCGAAAATTAATGGATTGGGGGCGTCTTTTTGATACACTAGAATACTACTACTACTACTACTACTACTACTACTACTACTACTACTACTACTACTACTACTACTACTACTACTACTACTACTACTACTTCTACTACTACTTCTACTACTACTACTACTACTACTACTACTACTACTACTACTACTACCACTACCACTACTACTACTACTACTACTACTACTACTACTACTACTACTACTACTACTACTACTAACGTACATACAAATGCTTTAACTGCTACTACTAATACGACTACTACTTATTCTACAACGTCTACTTTCATAGTGATATAACGATGATGATTATAATAATAACATTAATATTAATAATTGTCATCATAATGATAATCATAAATATAGTACATGTAACAACAATAACAGTAGTGCTATTAGCATGTAAATCAACATTTGTCTAAGTTAAATATCACAAACACAGATAAACCGTCAATAGCAAATAATTATTAAACATCCTCACTAATATATGACAAGTACTTATATGATTATATACATAAAATCTTTGATCACTTGAATAGGAAAAAGATAAAACTCACCCGAGGTAATGAAGAATTCACACCAAAACAGCAAGTTAATCGTACGTCTTTGATGATTGACTATTTGATGAAAATTGGAGAACAATGATATTTTCTTTTCACCGTCACCAGTCGTTATACAAACGTACGCATATATCTTAATTTTTGGAGAGTGTCTTGGCAGAAAGTCGCATATCCGAAATGCGTCTTTTTGTGAAAGACAAATTATGTCCTTCGGTGGACGAATAAGAGAAAAAGACGCATATTACAAAATGCGACCTTCTGTCATATCCACATTCAATATGCGTCGATCTGTCATTCCTCGAAACGAATTTAAACCAAACTAGGTCAAGTCGTATATTTTCAAAATGAAACAGCTTTTTTATTTTCAACGATTGAGTTACCAAACCCAGATAGAAAAATGCGCCTTTCTCTCAAGTATGTGAATCCCAGAAAATGTCAATTTGACCTAGATACCGATATGCGTCTTTCTTCCCTATCACGGCAGAGCTGGAATCAGAAATTCGTATTTCTACGAACTTTTCGTGGTACTCGACAGCTCTGCCTATGTGGTGTACAAGTAGCACGTCTGACCGGTAATTCGGAGGTCTGAAGTTCGATCCCCAGTCGAGGTAGACTTTTTCAAAATTATATTTTTAGGATTTGTTCTTATATTTTTCTCTTTTACTTTGTCCCTTCTTCAAAAAGGGGAATGCTTTTGTTACAGATTGTGTCCAAAAACTCTGACACTCTACTGAGAACATTCACATGAAAACAACATTTCTATCGGCTATGAATGAACAAAATTCAGATTACATATCAACTCACAAAACCATTTATAGATAGTATGCGCTTGGTTTAGAAGCTCACACAATTGCCATCCGGAAGAACTACAGACCAACACACAAACTCTGTGTAACCATGAACTTTTTATAGTCTGGATAATACAGTTAAGTGAGAATTACTCATAAACGTGGATGGCAAAAAACATTAACAAAAACCCCAGTGACGTCAACTCGAAATGTTCTATTGTTTTGTTTTGTTTTGTAGATTACGGCACGACAACTTCTAATGGTGTTACACTACTATGTGATGATGATCTATACAGGACCTAACTTATTCAGTCGAGAAATATCATACAATGGACGCCGACATTACGCAATTTCGATGACTGACATGACCCTGAAAGAACGAGGAAGTTAAAATTAATGGATCCTCTGTGACCTTTGTTGCTGTGCCTGTCAAGCCATTGACATGGATGGCTTTTTAACTGTTATCTTATCTATAGTATGCGTTTGGCTAAGAAGCTCACAACATTGCTATACGGAAGTATAACACACAAAACAATGTGTAACATTGAACGTATATAGTCTGGTTAACACAGTTTAGTGAGAATTACTCATAAATGCGGATGGCTAAAAGCAATAACAAAGACTTGAGTGACGTCAACTTCGTTCTATCTATAATATGAGCCTTCAGCTCTTCTATCAACATTCTCAAATTCCTCGAGGGATTGAATTCCTCCAAACAGATTTCCATCTTTACGCGCAGCCCTTTCGAAGTCAGGGAAGCTAAGGTTGCTTCGGAGTATTTGGGGGGGGGGGGGACTACCGCCATTTTGAGCTTGAGAAGGGTTTCCCCATTCCCCTTCTCGATTTTGGATTACGGCAGAAGACAGGAGGCAGTTTCTAAAATCGCTTAAATCTCAATTTGTGTTGCTCTTCCGGAACTTTACTTAATGTAATAATATATAAAATATGGCTCATCACGAGATAATACCGAATCGAGACGTCGGTTCACGTATTAAACTGAAATAGTAGCATTCTGAAAACCCCCGCTATTTTTTACATTTTTCAATTTATGTTCAATTCATCCCCAATAATGGATTTGTCAACAGCAGGGCACAGGGTATCGCCAGAACGGATAAACACAACTTCCGATACCGATCGATAAAACCAATCTACAAGAGGCTTTGTCAGAAAATATTCGACTTATCCAATTACTTTTTCCTGGTCAGACAGAACAGAACGCAAATGTTGATCCACTTGATAGATGGTATTGTAAGTTGAAAGAGCCTGGCGTTTTTGCCCCGACAACTAGTTAATAGCGATATTGCCGGGGCGGAAGTAATGACTTCAACCCTTTGGGGCTATTGCAAAACGTCGTTTTCTAAACATTCAATACGAAAAAAATACATCCGAAAAATCATACCAAAAAAACATTAGTCCATCTTGATTGGGCATCAAACCGAAGTCCTCCAATTACCGGATAGACGCGCTACTATTATGGCCACATCATCGATCATGTCGTTACGGATGAAGGATTCCAATTTTCTATCTCTGTCAGCAATATCAATAAACGAGTGTCTGATCACTATCATTTATTCTTCTCAATCAGCGTAAATATAAACCGACCTGTAAAGATTGATTACCTCTCGTGATTTTACGAACATCGATATGGAACTACTTAAGAAAGACCTAACTTATTCAGTCGAGAAATATCATACAATGGACGCCGACATTACGCAATTTCGATGACTGACATGACCCTGAAAGAACGAGGAAGTTAAAATTAATGGATCCTCTGTGACCTTTGTTGCTGTGCCTGTCAAGCCATTGACATGGATGGCTTTTTAACTGTTATCTTATCTATAGTATGCGTTTGGCTAAGAAGCTCACAACATTGCTATACGGAAGTATAACACACAAAACAATGTGTAACATTGAACGTATATAGTCTGGTTAACACAGTTTAGTGAGAATTACTCATAAATGCGGATGGCTAAAAGCAATAACAAAGACTTGAGTGACGTCAACTTCGTTCTATCTATAATATGAGCCTTCAGCTCTTCTATCAACATACAGTGCATGCACGTTTGAAAAGTACGTCTGTTATCGTATATTTAATTAAAACTATTCTTTAAAAAACTATTAAAACTAATAATTTTGGCCCTGGAATCAGCCGCTGACCGTGAACCGAAGACCCACAGACACCCGAAGTGCTTGACTATCACCCAGAGTAAACATCCCACAGATCCTGAGCATCACTCATAATTTTAACACAGATGATTGAAAAAATGCAACGTGTCGTCAGGTGTTGTGATGCAATTCCTTTATCAGTGTGTCAAAACATTGTGAGAAATACTCACTAACTGGGCCTGACTAATTTGTGTACTGACATGTACTAAGGTTTATCCCAGGCCTTTGCATACAGGCAATAAATAGCCATGAGGGGTAAAAGGAGGAAATATTCTGAATGGTTAATGCTTTGTAACAGGTGTACCATCAAATCGCTTCAACAGTCGTGACGTCACTTCCCTTGTAATAACGCATGGTAACTTAGTAACTGGCTATAAACTATCGGAACAATGGCGGACGCCCTTATGATCACAATTGTTACCTGCAGGTGGGTAGTTGGGCCTATTAGATTGAGCGGAAAATACATATTGCGAAAGACCTGCGTCCTATCCAAAGGGTAGCAATAATATGAATTGACTCTAAAGATTTACTTTATTCCGAAAAAGCATTTTTTTTAAATTGACGATTAAAATAGCACTCATCTTGTTGAAGGAAAACTCTCAAAGCTGGGAATTCCGTGGCATTCAAAGTTTGAGAGTTGTTTTTTCCCTTTTTTGGATAAGATCAGGGTCGTTTTAATCGAACGACATTTGAAGGATGATTTTTCTGATCAAAATTCAAAATATGTGGGGTTTTTTGTTGTTTCGACGTGTTGCCGAACTGTACATACTGCTCATCTTACATTATATATAGAACAGCTACTTCTAGTCTTCAAAAATTAGTAACCCAGTGTGATTCAAAAAGGATATGGCAAAAATATCACGCGAATTTATATATTTAAAGAAAAACAATAGAAAGAAAGCACGGGCTTGGACATAATATGTGCAGTATATAAGTATATACCTTCAAGTTTTTACTTCATGTTTTAAAAATGCTCAATGTGGCCACGACAGACAGCGCAGACATCGTCAAGCCTGTATGAGAATTTATTCCAAACGAGTCGCAGCATGTCACGATCCACAGTGTTGAGTTCAGCTGTTATTCGATCTGTTGTTTTAAGTCTATAGCATTGTTGTGAACTGAATTAGTGGTTATTTGGTTGGGAAGTTATCTGCGTTTAATTATTTTTCAATTGGATTCAATAGTCTGATGATACGTCGCCCAGCTAGAACTTTTTATATGTCTTGTGATCAGAATGTGTAAAAGTCAAAACATGATCAGATTTATAATGTTTTTTCTTTCCTCTGGTTACGCTTTTATGCTCGTTGGAGAAATATTTCATAAGGGCGTCCGCCATTGTTCCGATAGTTTAAAGCCAGTTACTAAGTTACCATGCGTCATTACGAGGGAAGTGACGTTACGACTGTTGAAGCGTATTTAAACGCTGTTGTTTAGTATAACTATCGGTGTAGCTGAATTGTGGCATCTTGGGGTCAGAGCTTATTTGAATGAAAACGTGTCTAGTGATTTGACGTTGTATTGGGGGGAGATGTGCTTATGACCTTGCTCTGTGTGCTTGTCCTGTCAGTTCCCCGGACCTGAGTGTGTGTGACATTTCTTGTAGGGTTATGTTAATTCTGTCTTTACCTACCATAGGAATATCGTTACGATGCAAGCAAGAGTTTTATCATTCTGATTTCTTTTGTACATAAGAAACATTTAAGGAATAGTTGTTGCTATAGTTATAAAAAAAACCTGACAATGGGTTACAGAGATAATTTCGCAGAACAATTTTATGTATAGAATGTACTTGTCGCTTTTCTGTTTGGTAAAAAAATTATATTTTCTTTGTTGGGTGGGTGTGAAGATTCGGGGATAATTCTCAAAATGGCTGGTAAGGAGAGAGTTAAAGACCAACTTTGCATTCCGCCACTTCCAGCAAGCCAAGTCAAATGTTGAAATATGTTTTGTTGGCGTGCTTCTATAGAGTTCTTTTATTAAGGTTTCTATAATTGTTTTAGTGAGTTACTTTTGCTGTACAGTTACAGGTCGATCAATTTTTTAAAATAACGAAAAAGTGATAATGGAAAGACTACGGATGGGAATAGTCGGTACATATTGAGTCGTAAGGTGACATAGCTATTTTAGTAGTAGGGTGTATAGATAGTATGCACTTGGCTATCCGGAAGTATAACTGGCCAACACACAAAACTGTGTGTAATCATGATCGCTTATAGTCTGGTTAATACAATTTAGTGAGAACTACTCATAAACGCGGATGGCATAAAACAATAACAAAGACCTGAATGATGTCATCTTCGAACAATCTATAGGCAGATTCAAAGGATTTCTACGAGATATAAAAGAGCGAGGATGGACGATCTTTATTTGACGACCAGCATATATTTAGACTCGAAAACAAGATGCGATCACCCTGAAACTAGAAGATCATTTACTCAAGGTATGTCTTCATTCCTCCAAAAGAGTGATGTCACACTTCCAATGAGATAGGAACCCGTTTTTTTTTTAATATCACACTTTTGTTCCCTATTTTACAGTTGGTCCGTAGCATAAAAATATTACGTCTCTGTCGGCAGGAAATGACGTACTTATCGATGTTGTTATTGCCCACTCATCCAGCACAATTATCAACGTTCATCGGGACACGAGAAGGCACGCAGTACTCAACGTTTTCCACCGATTTGATCAATCACAATCTCCAATGACCATTTTGGTGATTGCCCTGACACTTAGGACATTCACGTCAATCGGCTTCACTGCTGCTTTTTGTTCTCTCGATATATTGCTTTCTTTTATTTGTCTTGTTGTTGGTGCAACGTCATGCGCCGTTTCTTTCCCCAAGTTCTTTTAATCCTTTGCATCTCTATAGAAAAATAATGAGGTGCTTCAAAACATTCACTGTAAACTTCTTAGAGTTTGTTGGATGGGGGTGGGGGAGAACTGAGGGTGCGGCTATGTGGTCTTGTGGTGTGATACTCGCTTTCGGATCAGGCGGAAGGTCCGGGGTTCGAGCCTCACTCGGCGCATAGTTGAGTCCTTGGAAAAAACTCTTTACTCACATTCTCTCACTGTACTCAGGTGTGAAATCAGTACCTGGCCGTTAACAGCCTTGTCTCTGTCCGAAAAATTGTAATATCGTCTAACAGGCGTAATGTGTCGTTCTACATGTTAATTATTGTTGTTGGCCAGGGACCCCTTGTAAAGCGCTTTGAGCACGTTTAGTGGATATTGCTCTATATAAAAGCTCAAGCTCAAGAACTGAGGGTGAAAAAAGTGTCTTGATATAGAAAGATTGACGTCACTCAGGTCTTTGTTATTGTTTATTTGCCATCCATGTTTATGAGTAATTCTCACTAAATTGTATTAACCAGACTATAAAGGTCAAGATTACACATAGTTTTGTGCGTTGGTCCGCTATATTTCCCTGATGGCGATGTTGTGAATTGCTTAGCCAAGCTCATAACATCTATTGGATCAACGGCACTACGTCCTTTTTTTTTCAAAGTGTCTTGAATACTTTCTCCAGTACGCTTCAACAGTCGTGACTTCCTTCGCAATGACGCATTGTAACTTAGTAACTGGCTTTAAACTATCGGAACAATGTCGGACGCCCTTATGAAATATTTCTCCGACGAGCATAAAAGCGTATCCAGAGGAAAAAAAACATTATAAATCTGATCATGTTTTGACTTTTACACATTCTGATCACAAGACATATGAAAAGTTCTAGCCAGCATAAAGAATAAAAAGTGCCGATTTTCTTTGTTTAGAACCACGATGCTCGCGATTGCTGGGCGAAGTAACATCAGACTCATCTCATCTCATGTAGTTCCATATCTGAAGCAGACGTCGGAGGTCATCTTCCGCCAAGCTGATCTATCTCTTGCCAATTCTATTAAAGCAGCGCCACCTTTCTCAGCTTCATCTGTCCAAGTTCTTATCCCTTTCAAATACGTTATTCTTTGTCTTCCTCTTATTCTTTTTCCATTCATCTTTCCAGTCAAGGCGAGTATTTCCAAACCAGGGTGGCGGATAATGTGTCCTAAAAATTCCATTTGGCGTTTGATGATTTTTGTTATCAGTGATCTTTTTCTGTTTGCCATTTCTAAAATTTCTTCATTTCTTTTCCTTTCCATCCATGACACCCTCATCATTCTTCTGTAAAACCACATTTCCACTGCCTCCAGTCTTTTAACCATGGTCTTGTTTATGGTCCAGCTCTCACAACCATATAGCAGCACAGACAGTACATAGCAATCCAGGACTTTGATTTTTGTTTTCATGCTAATATTCCTGTTTTTCATAATTGTATGTAGCTGGTTGAATGCATTCTTCGCCATACCTATTCTTTTCTTTATTTCACAATCTGATTTTCCATTGGATGTTACATTGAAGCCTAAATATTTGAAACATTCAACTTGTTGTATTGTTTGTCCTCTGCTTGTTATTACACAGGCTGGTGGGTTATTATTTTTAGATACCGTCATACATTCTGTTTTAGATATATTCAGTTCCAGTCCCATATTTTCACTACTCCTGACTACAACATCCAGTAATTCTTGTAGTTCATGTTCAGATTCTGCCAGTAGAACCGTATCATCTGCATACCTCAGATTTGTTACATTCTTTCCTCCAATACACACCCCCTTCTTATGTTCGATATCTCTTAATATCATTTCACTATAGAGGTTGAATAAATCTGGAGACAAGACACACCCCTGCCTAACTCCTCTTCTAATAGGTGTAAAACTGCTTAGTTCGTTGTCAACACGCATTGCTGCTTCTTGTTCCCAGTACAAATTCCGTAATATTCTTAAATCTTTACCATCAATGTCCAAGGATGATAGAATTTTGAATAGTTTTTCGTGTTGTACTTTATCAAAGGCTTTTGAATAGTCGATGAAACACATATACAGATCTTTATTTACTTCAATACATCTTTCCATCAGCATTGATAATGTGAATATTCCATTTCTGGTACCCTTGTCCTCAACAAAACCAAATTGCATCTCCCCAATTTCAGGTCGTATTTTATTTCTTATTCTTAGTAAAATTATCTTCAAAAGAATTTTTGTGAGGTGGCTCATTAGGCTAATAGTTCTGTGTTGTTCACAATCAACTGCCCCTGGCTTTTTTGGTAGTGCTATAAAAATGGATCGTTTCATATCAGTTGGCATTTTTCCTGTGTCATACACTTGATTTAGAAGGTTTGTGATGAATTCAATCCCCCATTCACCCAGGCCAGTCAAGGCTTCAATTGTTATGGCATCAGGTCCTGCAGCTTTTCCATTTTTCATGCTTTTCATGACGTTCCTAACTTCATCTTTCATTATAGAAGGCCCTTCCAGTTCTTTTATCATAGGCATTTCTCCTCGATTATCAAAAAAAAGTTCTTCAATATATTCTGACCATCTGTTTAGAATGCAGTCTTTGTCCATGATGGTGTTTCCACGCTTGTCTTTGATGCATCCACTTTTAGCACCTGATTTAGTTTTGTTTGTCACTTCTTTGATTTTCTGATGGAAGAATTTGCCATTTTTTTCTTTGCAGGACATTATATAGTGACATTGTTCATTTATCCAGTCTTCTTTAGCTTCGTTGCATTTTCTTTTTATCTGCCTGTTCAGAGTCTTGTATTTTTCTTCCTGATTTTTGGCCTTTCTTCTCTCATTCATTAATTCTAATATCTCTGGAGTAATCCATTTCTTCTTCTGCAACTTAAGTGTGGTTGGAACATTTTCTTCTAATGATGCAGCAACACTGTCTTTAAACTGCTCATATTTCTCTTCTATATCTGTTAGTTCTCCAAGCACTTCAAACTTGTTTCTTACTGATAGTTCAAATTTTTCTTGTATCTTCTGTTCCTCCCGGAGAATGTCTAGTTGGTATTTAGGTTTAGCCTTTGCTCTTTTGCAGATTTTCAATTTAACTCGTATGGGGCATAGCACAGGTATATGATCGCTGTTACAGTCAGCCCCCGGCATAGATTTGGCATACAAAACCGAGTTTCGGAAACGTTTGCTGATGAGTATGTAATCTATTTGGTTTCTCACTCCATCTCCAGGACTTTTCCATGTCCACTTCCTTCTATTGTGGTTTGTTGACCAAGTATTTGTGATTGTCAGATCATGTTGACGGCACCATTGAATAAGACGATCACCTCTGTCATTTTTGTCTCCCAGACCATGTGGGCCCACAATATCTTCTATTCTTTCTCGGCCCACCTTGGCATTAAAATCGCCCATGATGAGTTTTATGTCTGAAGACTTAAACTGATGCATTGCTTTATCTATTTGTTGATAGAAATTTTCCACTTCTTCATCATCGTGACTGGTGGTTGGGGCGTATATTTGTAAAATATCAAAATCAAAAGGTTTTGCTTGTAGTTTGATTGCCATTACTCTGTCTGATATGGGCCAGAATCCTTTGACTGCTCGCGCCGTTTTATTATCTAGTATAATTCCAACTCCCCTTTGGTGTTCTCCTCCTCCTGAGTATATAATTTTACAGTCATCATAATTAAGTTCTCCTGCTCCTTTCCATCTAACTTCTGATAATCCTAAAACATTGATATTCAATCTCTTCATTTCCATAACTACATTTGCTAATTTTCCTTTCTGGTACAGACTTCTTACATTCCATGTTGCTGTTCGTAATGTTTGGTGGTGCACAGTAGCTGGATGACGGTCGAGAGTCACCTGTTCACCTGCATGACTATCTCTACCGGACGAGGCTGTAATCGAGTTGCTCGAAAAACATCCATTGACGTCGTTGACTAGATTCGCTTGGACGGACATCATGACGATCTTGGGATGATACGTCAGTGGTTTCCCGTTGCCTTCTGACGGATTTTTATCTGGTTTACTCCATAGCCTTTTGACCTCCCGGTCATAACCCACAAGGCAGTGGGAGCATTTGGCAGGTTTTAAGGCGCCTCCCATTCACCTTGATAGTCCCTTCATAGAGTATATGAGGCATTTTGTATGTGTAGCTGTGCTGCCAGACTACCCAACCTCACTCTCCACGACTATCGCCAGTTGGTCCGCGGCTTTACAGCTAACCTATAGATCAGGATCTGTAGGCCGTTCCACGATCCGCCACCTGTGGACGCGCTGGGTTGGGGATGGTCGCCCCAGCTGTACATCAGACTATTGAATCCAATTATATTATGGTATTCTCATCGCAACCCTGTTTTACCAGCATCGTAAACCATGATTAAAATTGGTGTGAATTTGCAGCTATAAATGAGTCTGGTATCAAGTACTAAATTATATATTTATTATACAGCGTTTATATAACTTGAGCTTTTTGTAAAGCGCGATACCAACTAATTGTGTCCAAACCACTTCAAATATTAGGCCCATTGTGGCATTGCGGTTTTATTTCGGGGTCAAATAAACGACTTTTTAAATTTGCATGTAAATTCAATTCTGGGCGATCTTGATGATATATAAACAGTTTTGTTTTTGTCTTGACACGGCATCGATTCCACAATAACAGCAAGCTGAAATTCTGGCGTGATTAAAATGGTGTTTTTTAATTCATTTGAAACTGTTGCTCCATTTTTCAAATAAAGCAAACCAGTATTTATTATTTAACAATGTCAGGAATCTCTATAATAATATGATATGTGATTTCAAATTTATTTTTATTGTTTGCAAATCTCACGAGAATCTTTTAGGTTTCATGACTTTTATTGTTAAATTTAATTTCTATAGATAACTTTGTCTTTAATGTATCGGAGTTAATTTGGATTCGATTTAACAACAGTTTTTCAATCCTGATACGACAATTAAAAGTGCATATGTGTCCTACAGCCTCAAATCGGTATTATATTTGAGAACCAGACATTAAAAATTTAGTCTAATGTAGTTTAAATTATTACACGTTAAGGATACTATGCAGCTAGAAACAATGAATTGTAGAAAAAACTGGATGAGCAAAATTGAATATAACAGCTTTGAGGAAGAACAAAATTCCTAGCACGGCATGTTTCGGGCTCAAAACCCGTCTCTTCTGCTAATATAGAAAACAATCGACGACCATGTGAAGTTGCGTAATGACACTCGCCTTCGGAAGTCCAACTTGTCCCCGTTGGGGTCAAGAGCCCGCAATCGCAGAGCATCTTGTCGAGCATTGCGTTGTGACTAAGCTACCGGGCGGGTTCGCGACCGTACGTGAATGCGGCGATGAATTTGCGGCTTGGGTGGATCAGCATAATATAGTAGTGTGACACCATAAGAAACTGTTGCCTTCGGAAGTGTAGAAACACGTCTCAGACGCATAATGGACGGTGCCCCCATTTCGAGCCAAAATAAATCCCGACAACCTTTGTATATAGCTTCCTTGACTCCGGACGAGTTTGCATATACGAGATTGAAGTCGTTTTGGAAAACTTCGGTCCCTCTTTGGGGTGGGAACATAGATTCCTCGAAACTGGGAGCGAAGTCGCCAGGCTTCTGTACCAGCAAGAGGGGACACTGGGTTCCTTCAAACAGACTGAGATCGAGAACCTGTCTAACGGCAGCGACGCTTCATCAATGAGAACTTTCTACATATCCCAAAAGTACGTGCTTTGGCAAAGATCCTGGAACCGCAAAGCAACTGGTCGAGCGTTGTGTTGTGACGAGACTAACGGGCGGGTTGGCGACTGTACACAAATGCAACAACAAATTCGCCGCCTAGACGGGATGGAATTCGGTTTGGACGAATTCAATCGCTCGAGGTGGCGGGGACATAAACTCCTCGAAACTGGGGGAGAAGTTGCAAGGTTTCTCCACCAGCAAGAGGAGGCACTGGATGGCAGCGAATCGGCTTCAGTCGAGAACCTGCCTAACGGCAACATCGCTTCATCAGTGGGGACATTCCACCTGTCCAATATGTACCCGTAGTGTGACGAAGCTTCCGGGTGGGTTTGCGACGGTGCACGAGTGCGGTAAGGAATTTGCTGATTGGGTCGATCGTCATGACATGGTAGTGTGAGTACCACTAGAAGCTGCTGCCTTCGGACCGGAAGATTTGTCCAAAGTCTGATCTGATCTCCTGATCTGAGCGGCGCAAAGTTGAGTCCTTAGAAAAAGCCCTTTACTCGCATTTTCTCACTTTACTCAAGTGTAAAATGAGTACCTTGATGTTAAAAGCATTGTCTCCGAAAAAAATTGTATTATTGCTTGCACGCGTCAAATTTCGTCCTTTATAGTATTGTTGTTGGATAGTGATTCTTTACCCTATTCTAGACCGCTGTTAGTACATTTAGTGGATATTGCTCTATATAAATGCGCCAGTTATATTCTTAATACATTGAAATCTCAATAATATGCTCTATAGATAGTATGCGCTTGGCTTAGAAGCTCACAACATTGCCATCCGGAAATATAATGGATCAAGTCACAAAACTATGTTTTACCTTAAACGTTTCTTCTCTGGTTAATACAGTTTAGTGAGAATTACTCATAAACGCAGATGGCAAAAAACAATAACAAAAACCCGAGTGACGTCTTTTGGAATCGTCTAATGTCATTATAAAACAATGTATATTTTGTATGCGACTTCATATTTACAATCTGGTAAACAAAGGCCGCGCTTTACAAGCGGTCCCAATCCAATAGCATTGATAACATACAGGACGGGAGTTTGTAGACTTTGTGCTGTGCGTGTTGAATTAGAACTAATTTCTTGTAGACTTAGTGTTGTGTTGAATTAGAAGTAATTTCTTATAGACTGTGCGTTGTGTTGAATTAGAACTAATTTTTGTAGACTTTGCGTTGTGTTGAATTAGACCTAATTTTTTTAGACTTTGTGTTGTGTTGAATTAGAACGAATTTCTCGTAGACTTTGTGTTGTGTTGAACTAGAACTAATTTCTTGTAGACACTGTGTTGTGTTAAATTAGAGCTAATTTCTTGTAGAATCTGCATTGTGTTGAATTAGAACAAATTTCTTGTAGACTTTGTGTTGTGTTGAATTAGAACTAATTTCTTGTAGACTTTGTGTTGTGTTGAATTAGAACTACAATATCTTATCGACTTTTGGAGACTCTATTTAAATGATTTGCCCATTTTCTTAAATAATATTGGATGATGAGGAAGAGGCGGCGGATGATGATGAAGATAATGATGATGATGATGATGATGATGATGGTGATGATGATGGTGATGATGATGATGATGATGATGATGATGATGATGATGATGATGATGATGATGATGATAAAAGACCGACACCACCTAAGAAAAATTCCTGTCGTCTTCTCGCAAATTTTTAAATAATTTTGGCCAACAAACTCTAACTTCCAATCACGTTCTATTACGATGAAACATAACTTTCAAAAAGGCACAAACCTGACACCATATGTGAAAGGAAATGCACTTACTCGAATCTTAAATTTGCACTTCATAATTTAAATATATTTTCGTAAATCTTTAGTCGAATCAGTTGAATTGTTTTGAAGGGTTACCTTGAAATCCTAAAACTGAAAATAGCATGCAATTTTGTCCCTAGAGCTATCAAGGAGTGCATAACTCTTTTTAAAGACATTAGACAAGTTAATACGTATGTGTTTATGAATTCAGCTCAAACAAGCACAAATCGAAGATCTCCCGGGAATAAATGAAATGGATACCGATGTTTGTTTGGCTTTCTGGACACGTCTAAGAGGGTGTTGAATGCCCCAGGGTGTGACAGTCAATGTCGGGGAATCGACTTAAAAGATATATTATCTAGCGTTTGCCTCCCTTGAGATGTGGAACTCTTTCCGTGTTGTGGGGATTATTCACTCATCCCCTGTACATTGACAAAATACCAATGTTCTATTTCGTCCAGAAAACATCTACAACAAATATATACCGATTTCGATTAGCCCGCCCAGCGTGTAAATAATATATCTACAATCGGAGTTTACTAGTGAAGTCCCAGGTTTGAGACTTTTTGACAGATGGGCGATCACCTTGAAATGTCGTTGTTGGGAGTAAACGTTTTCAAGCCAAAATGAACAATATATATATTGCGAGTATA